>NC_055997.1:110600674-110900674 GCF_018446385.1 Zingiber officinale
TACCACGGCCGAGATGATGGGAGGAGAAGGTGAAGCGCCATCGGTCCAAGGGAGAAAGGAGAAAGAACTTACTTGGGAAGAATCGCCTGCGATGAACATAGAGCAAGTAGCAAGGAAGATGAAGACTAGCCCGATACGGCGAAGGGAGAAATAAAGGGTTTAAAAAGCCCAGCCGTCGGTTAATCAGAGACGTCTGGTGGGGTTTGCAAGAAAGCGAGGCTGTTGGGTTGTCGGTGTTGAAAGCCGTGCGTCGCCGAATCGCGATCGCTTGTCACATGTTACATTCGACGCGGAAAAAATGACACATGGAGGTAGATCATCAGATGCATTTATGATGAAAGGATATAATTAGCAGGCGCATAATTAAAAAGCATGTTGGGCATGCTTCGCATTAATGGAAATAGATTTGAGTGATTTTCGAGAAATCAGGTCAGCGGTAATTAAAACGCACTGGGATTATGAGGATCTTTGGGAGAAGGGATAAAAAAAGAGCTAACAAATGGCTAACCGTCGTCCGCGTTCGATTTAAGCGTTATCAGCCTCCAGTCCACATTTTGAGAGCGAGTTTTCTTAAATTTGACGGCGATCCGGAAGCCCGACGTATGGTGGGGAGAAGAAGGTTAAAAATACTAATTGTCCAGTCAGTTGGACTTACAGTCTCTTTCGACTAAATTTGAGGGGAAGATTTGTGATACAGTGATGAAGATGGCCCCCCCAAGGAGGGTCAAAGTAAGGAAGACCGACTGAAATGAATGTCAAAGTCAAACGGTTAAAATCACAGGGCTAGGTGGGCTACGAGACCGCGGAGTGTGGATAAATCAAAGTTGGTCGAGCAGACCTTGAGAGCCGGTCGGACGTGAAATGCCCACCAGATCGTCTGTGCGGCCAAATACTAAGTTATCCGGCCCATCGCCCTGGCCGATCAGACCTTAATATGTCGCCTCTCGGGCAACAGTTGGTCGAATGGAAAGAGCGGGCTCCAGCCGATGCGGTCGAGTTGGTGACTTCTCAGCGGCCAAGTCACTAGCTCGGCGAGGCCCCATCGCCTGGTTCCCCTTACGCGATCTTGTCATTGCCCTTTTTGAAAATTTGTGTGTGAGCAACAAAGAATATCGCGAACCGTCGTGCTTTAGGTTTTCGATTATGTCACATCGAATTTAGTACGCGGCAGGAAAAGCGTCGAGACACTTTCAGCCCCATGTACTTCTTAAGCTTTGGAAAGCGTTACTTGCTTTGGGATGCATGCATAGACGCTACGTGGCACTATAAAAAGGGGTCGCCATCTACCGGCGGATGTATTGGATTCTTCGTAGGTGATAATTGCCATTGCGACGGTCTTTTTACTACTGTTCTGCGGCTCATACATGGACCAATGACTTGAACGTCGGAGGGCTAATGTCGGGGACCCCTTCCCTGGCCTAGCACTAACTTTCTTGGTTTTGCAAGACAGTGTGGAGTCTTCTTCTAGTCAACACCAGAACCACGTTCCCACCCGTCGTCTTCTCAGCTTTCGGACAAGATCACCACTCTTAGACAAACAACCACAAAATCATTAATGACCTGGCTTACATGACAACAAACAGCAGCAAAATTTGATTCCCAACTATTTTGTGTCTACTATACACATCTTATCTAATTATTGATCTTATATTAAGATTAATGCAATTGTTAACATGGTTTTACTCTTGTTTTGAGGGCTTATAAGGTGTTCCCCATCTTCTTCATCTGAGTTTGAGTTGCTTTGACAGAGTTGCACCACTTGCATGACCCACTCAAAATAAATAAATAAAAAGTGCTCTGCATTAATATGATTATGGTGTTGCATGAAATGATCAAGAGAATAATTGAGCCAAAGCAACACTTCATCCTGCAAAAACCTTATTGCTTGCTTGCAATGCACTAGCTGCTGTCAATAATTTACAATATACTAGTGTTCCTTGATATGATATTACAGAACTGGTTTCTATATTGACTGAGTTATTATGATTATGCTGGCTTAGCTTCTTGTCTGCTATGTAGGTGAAACTTCATAGCTAACTTTTAGGACTCTTGCTATTTTTTTTGTTATATCATAATATTTGATAGGAAGTGCAGAAAATTGGTGGCTAGTTGTTATATTAGAATTGTGATTATAAATCTCATGTGATCCATTGGATTGAGAAATTTCTTATGCCTCAATAATATATTATCTTGTAAATTCTTAGAGGTTACTACAGCAATAATACCTCAAATCATTCAGATTTTAACCAACAATTTAATCTTTTCATATGTTGCTCTTGAGATGCCAAAAATGATTTATTAAGGATCTCATGTGTATGTCCTTTTATCAGGATTAGTTTTCGTATTTTATTTTTTCAAAAAATTTGAACTTAAGATGCCAAAATGATGCCACAAAGTCCAATGGTTAGGCTTCATTTTATGCCAACTATCTAATTCAGCATCCAGCATGCGGTTGTATCAATTTACACTTTTTTGTCCCATGCTAATCATGCAATAGCTTCTTTGTGAGTTGCCATCTTTGTAGATATTCGAGTCTATAACATTTGTCCTCAAAATTTATTGTTTGTGGCATTTTTTAATCTATTAGTTACCAATTCTGGATCAATGATATAAAAGAATCTCAATTTCTTTGACATTCTTAGGCAAGACGGGAGTTCATAGATACATGTCAATGTTTACAATTTTATGCAAGATTTACTTGGAAATTTATTTTGTTTTTTGAGCAGGTTGTGGCTGGAGAGCTGACCTTAATAACAGGCGTTCCAAATTCAGGCAAAAGTGAGTGGATAGATGCCTTGTTATGTAATATCAATGAAAGGCATGGATGGAAGTTTGCACTCTGTTCAATGGAAAACAAGGTTTACTATGTGAATCTTCTACTTTTACTTTTTTCTTGTGGTTGCATTATTTATGATGCTGATTTTTTAGGTTGAAGAACATGCACGGAAACTTTTGGAAAAGCACATTAAGAAACCCTTCTTCAGTGCAAGGTAACAAATTTCATGATAGTTTACCTGTTCAAAATGGTGACTTAGGATTCTCTCAATTTTATGCTCCATTTGAAGAAAACATGCTCGTGTGGTAATCAACAGTCAATGGGATTACACTTGCTATTATCTTCTCCGCGAGTAATTTGATATGTTATCTTTGAGAATGTAGCATTTAATCATTCTAGAGTTTCAGCAGACCCATAAATTGTATCTACATTTCTCTCTATAAAATCCTCTATACAATAATTCTAAACAAATTTGAAATTTGTTATTTGTGTGTGTGTGTGTGTGTGTGTGTGTGTGTTTTCTATTTTGTAACAAACTAGAAACTGAATTATTTATGCTCCAACGTGTTGAGGAGCTCGTGTTTCCTATGAGAGAAAGGAGAGAAATAGGAGTAGAGAGGTAACCATTAAATGAGTGCTTCAAAATGTGGGTTAGCCTCCAATGAGTTATCATGTCCATTGGTATTATATTAGAGCTCTATATATAGGTGTCTCTGTGAATTTAAGTAAAAAAAAAATTAGAACTCACATAATATGATTATATCTGTCTTAACTTTCCTTACTCCCCAAACAGTCATTATTTTTTCCACATTGTCGATCTATGGAGTCATAATCATTGCCAAGCTATGTAAGTCTCAGTGATTTGAGCTTGATGGATCTTCCATTGAACTTTCTGATAGATTATTTCCTTAGTGATACTAAATCCGATTAAATCATTTTTACTAGTCGTCCTCCACACCTTAGACGCTACTCAAATTGATTAAAAAAAGGTAGCCCGATGCATGCAACTCCTGCTAATGCAGGATCGCGGGGAAGAGTCTATGTTCAACTATAATTAAGTCAACTTAACTAAGTCTAGAATTGCTTTTGAACATGTCTATACCATCATAATATATTTTTATTCATTGTTATCTGTTGGTTGATAGTTGATGTATGATAAAAAATGTAGATTAGGTTAATTCTATAATTAGACACCCTTTTCACGTTTGCTTTTAACATTGCTTATATTTTGATCCATTAAACTTTATTCTAGATATGGCATAACCACCTTTTATAATTTGTGTCTGCCTGAAATTTGCTATCAATTATTTCATTCTTAATTATTACTTTTGTTCTTTTTTATACTGATATTAACTTATTTGCTCATGGATCTTTTTAATTATGGTGGATCTACTGACAGAATGACTGTTGAGGAATTTGAAGCGGGAAAAAAATGGCTCGATGATACATTTTATCTAATTCGGTGAGTCTTTATGTGGAAGCATATTCAGTTTGTCTCTGTTCCAGTGATTTTGATTTTTTTTCCTTCATACACATGGTGGCAAAATGAATACGCTCGCCCCCAGCGCCGCCGTCAACCCGTCCAGGCCAACACGGAGTAGGTAAATCACGGGCGGTTACTAACCGTTGGAATAGTGACTAGCACACAAGGGAGACATTTACCTCGGCTTTGCCGAGATTCGAACCCCAGACCTCATGGTGGCAACACCTCATGTGCTAGCCACTAGACCGTCCCGAGGGGACGCAACGTGGAATTCTCACCACTAAACTACAGCCAAATTGATGTCCATGTAGCTAGACAAAGGAAGTACTGTGTAGTTCATCTTACATATAAATTGCTTGATAGTACTGTGTAGTTCATCTTACACATAAATTTCTTGATATATTAACTCTCTCTCTTTCTCTAGTCGGATATATTGGATAAACAAAAGCTTTGTGGTAATTTGTTTTTGATCTGTGTCAGCTGGCAATTGATTGCTTTTTGAATCTATAATAGGTGCGAGGATGATTGCCTTCCATCTGTAACTTGGGTTCTTGACTGTGCTAAACTTGCAGTTCTTCGTTATGGTGTTCGTGGTCTTGTTATTGACCCATATAATGAACTTGATCATCAACGTTCCAACTTTCAGTGAGCATTTCTTGATTGCTCAGACATAATTTTAGTTTAAATTAGGTGTTTCTAGCCATTTGTGTTTAGTAATCCAATCTTGCTTTTTGTGTACAGAACAGAAACAGAGTATGTGAGCCAAATGCTTACCAAGGTCAAGTGCTTTGCTGAGCAGCACTCTTGTCATGTGTGGTTTGTTGCCCATCCAAAACAGGTATACAGTTTAGGATGGTATTCATGTTCTATTTGATGTTTCGATTTTTCTTCTGAAACTAACATACTTTCAGCTACACAATTGGGATGGTAGGGCACCTAACCTATATGATATTAGTGGAAGTGCACATTTTGTAAATAAATGTGATAATGGAATTGTCATTCATCGCGATCGGAATTTGACTACTGGACTTGGTGTTGAGGTTCACAATCATCATTTATATGTCTTGACTTCTAATATGCTTTCAAAATTGCCTTACGTTTGTCTCAATTTTATTTATTTAGGTATATGTGCGTAAGGTACGAAATAAGGTTTCTGGTACAGTTGGAGTAGCAACGCTATCTTATAATCGGTATTTTGCTCACTTGTTCTCTATAAGAACAGCTTGTTATTAGCAAGCTTGGTGTTTGGTTCGATAAGAATTTATGTTCATTTGATAGTAAAAGAATATATAAAACAAATAAGCTTGCATGCATTATTGGTTTATTAACAAAACTCGTGAATAATTTATGAACAAACTTTTTTATTAATTTGTCTAAATCTCTCTTATGAACTTGTTCCTTTATTTTTTTTAATTTGTTTTTAATTTATACTGTTTTACAATGCTTAATCATCCATAATATGTTAAAATTAGAAATATTAATTTGTCAACAATTTTCCAAAATGATAAGGACAATAAAACTGCTAGTTGAGCTCGAGAAAAAGCTCAATCTTGATAAGGCTTTTATTTTGGACAAACTTGATACTAAAATGATCAAGTTTAAAGAAAGTTAATCCGGCTCTGCTCAGTTCATTTACATTCCTAGTTTCTTGGTTGGAAAAGAGGTTAAAAATAAAGGAAATCAGAGAAAGGTGTTGTGCTTTCGATGAGATTGGGTTGCATGTGGTCTACCATCATGCCTAGAGTCCGGTGTAGGTGTGTGCAGAGTGTGACCTAGGCATGTGGTTGGCTGTGTGGGAGTGTGTTGACATACCCAATCATATAAGGTATTTTTCCATATTGAAGATGCCATATATCGTGTGCCTAGTCACTAGTATACCAAATGTCCATGGGCAATTTTCTTAGTTGAGGTGAGATTTAGTTTGTTTGCTTCATTGATGTTGAAAGAAGATTCTCAGGAAGATTAAGAGAACAATGTATACAAGGTCTGAGTAGTTGCTTGTACAAGTTTCTCATTACTTTTTCTCTTATATCATACAGACTTGGAATAATTGTTTCTCAATTGTTACGTTGCTCTCATATCATATAGAAGACAATTATCTCTCTCTACCTTTTTTTTTCTATTTGATGGGTCTTTCCTACACAATAAATTCTTTTTTTTTTTTCTGAACTATCTGACTCTATTGTCGCTTTATCTTACAGCGCCACAGGAGAGTTTCATGATAAAGATCAGAATTGTTCTGGGACTGCTGTGATGCAGCCCCTTCAAATTCCATCTTGATGGCAGAGTTCTTGTTTGATCTAGAGAGATAAAAATGGCAGGGGCCCTTGCATTCCTATCGACATCGCCCACATAACTTGCTTGGGGTTTAAGTTCAGCTCTCCGACTGAAAGATTATGCAGTTAGTCAGTCCGTGAAAAATTTGTTTCTAGTTTTCTTTTTGAATAGTTTGCTGTGAATATTGAGTACTGAATGGTAGAGTTTCAATTTAAAGTGAAGACTCTATTTATGTAATTGTAACTTTATGTATATATTATCTTGAAATAAATAAATAAATAAATAAATAAATAAATATATATATATATATTTCAAGATAAATCATTTTAGTTAAAATTAATATGCATTGGTTTTAATGGTGAATCACGTTTACTTGAGGTTGCTCATTTGAGTCGGTCTAACTGACTTGTCTAGATCATCCGACTAACATGTCTTGTATGACTCACATTGATTTTCCAGCTATCCACTTGCATTGTTTGATTGATGCTACCAATTTGGTTGATTCGGCCTGTCCATTGGAATTGTTCCGCTTGACCATCTTATTTAGACTAACTGGTTCCTTTGACCCTTTGACTTGTCCAATCAGATTGAGTCATTCAACCCATCTAGCTAGCTTGATCAACTAAACCTGTCGACCCGATTACCCATCCAGCCTACACAGAATTTTCAACTCTTTTCCGATCAACCCGTTTAAATTGCCCAACCAGCTGACCTGATCCATGCGACCTGTTTTTTTCTGGATTTTTCTAATTTTCAATAGAGAAGAATTTATATTCTTTAAAGACGGAATCGTAAAAGGATAACAAGATCCTTTAATCCTTACCAACAAAAAATCGTAAATCTCATAATTTTTCTAACGAACTTTATGCAACGACTTTGGATTGTTGATCAAGTGAAGAGGTACTTGGTGGAGGTAAAGCATAAATTAAGAATTGGTCCTTCAAAGAGCAAGAATTCCACATAGTAACTTAATATATGGGTGTTTCTCATGTGTGTTTAAACCTCGACACTCTAAGTCTTTATATTGCTTCGACAAAGTTGCGATGATAAGAAGCGGGTGCCCTCATTTGGTCTCATCGTCCTTCTTTTTCAGCACTTTTGTCGGCCATTATAGATTTTACAACTCACACTGACTCAACATTTTTTCTTTATGTCACATTGCTGAGTCATAAAGTACTCTTTACAGCTATTGAAAGGATAGCTTCCCGGGATTCAATCCTTTCTTTTACACGTGTTTGAATTTTGGACTCACCACTTGCTTTTGAGTTATGGTGGAGTCTCCTGTATGATACTATAGATGTCTCGTAAGGCATTGGATGCTCTTCAAAGGTCTTTTCGTGTCTCTTGAATTATTAGGAGCTTCTCGGTCCAATAATTATCTCTTACTCCTCCCAGATGCCTTTTGTGATTAAAATCATACTCCATCTGCTGAATCAGTTCCAGCTCACTAATGGCCAAAGATGCATTTTGAATAGCTTGATCTTCAATTTCTTTCATCCTTCGGCGCTTCTGATGCTCCTCAGGAAGGAGTATATTTTTGACAGTATCATGCATTAAGTCTTTGTATTCCGTTAGTAGAGGGAATTGAGCGGATCCCCCGATACCTTCTTCTGTTAGTACCACCATAGTGTCAGCGAAAACATTTAATTTGCCATCAATATGCTCAAAATTTACCTTTACCCCGGTGCCAGTAATGAAGTCCGTAAAAACAATCCATTGAACTCTGGAAGACTTGTTTCTAACATACTTATTATGAAAACTGATGATGGCTTGGGAATCTGTCCTCAGTGTAATTTCTTCTTTATCCAGGAAATGAATTTTTAAGGGGCTCATAGTTTCTATTGCGGCAAAAATTTCCGCATCAATTACAGATTTTACTATAGTAAACTTACCATGAGCGTAGGCACATACCTTCTCTAGTGTCCTCGGGTCGTTCTTTTTGGGCTTCCATTTACAAACACCTCTGTTGGTACAATATCCGTCAGGTCAAGGTTGACCTAGTTGACCAAGCTTGAGTCTTGGTCATGGTTTCGATGTTTGACAATACAGGTAGACACATGGACAATGTAGGTGCATTTTTACTGCATCTCTTGTAAGCTTTTGCTTATTCTTTACTACCCTTTCTTCTACTTGTATTGAGAGTCTTGTAGGGCTTCTCCGCCTTCGGTAGTTATCGAAAAGGAGTGTTTATTAGTGGAGGTGTGTGTGTGTGCGTGGATCCTTGGACTAGTCACCTCTTGTGAGGTGGATACCAAGTAAAATCCTATTGTTAGCAGTGTTGTAGTTTGTTTCTGGCTTCCATTTACAAACGCCTCCCCACTCAGTCATTAACTCATATGTTTCTAGAATAATATAGGCCTTTTTTGGGGGAATTTCAAGGTCAGGTAGTTGCTGTACTTGGCCTTTGATATGCTTTACAAGAGCCCAATCGGACTCCTTCATCCTTTTATCTCCATGCAGCGATGTTTTTTCATATAACGACCCAAGCTTTGAGCTAAGGTTTGGTATATATGTCCTAGCATAATTTAAGATGCCCAACCAGGACCTCAAACCTTTCTTGTCCATTAATGGATCATTTTGGACTTCAGTGATCTTCTTTATAATATGGGGCTGGAGTCGTAACCTTCCTTCACCAATTTCTGCTCCAAGAAACTCAATTCTTGGTATTCCAATTTTACATTTTGTTGGAGATAGAACCAATCCATGTTGTTCACATATTTTAAGCATGATTTCCAAATGCTTGATGTGCTCTTTCTCCGTTTATGAAAATACTAGAATATCATTAATATAAACTGCTATAAAATCTTCCGTACCTTTAAAATAGAAATCCATCTTTCTTTGAAAAATCGCTGGTGCATTCTTCAAGCCAAATGAAATTACTAGCCATTCGTATAATCCTGATGGACAAATGAAGGTCGTCCACTCCATTGATCCATGGTTATTTGGTGGAATCTTGACTTTAAGTCAAATTTTGAATAGATCTTAGAATTTCCTACCCTTTTCAAGATCATATTGATTCCAGGCAAGCTATATTGATCCTTGTAAGTGTTGTCGTTCAGGGTTCGGAAGTTGAATATCATTCTTTCCTTGCCTTTTATTTCTTTTCCCGAAACTGGATCTATACTTGTGTCGGATTGTAGTATTATGACCATGGTCCGATGTCTTGATTTGCTGGGCCGAATTACCTTCAATTTTAGTAAGGCTTCCACATGTCTATTGAAGGCCTGCTTCATGGCTGGAGTTATGTGTGATAAGGGCTTGACCTGAATGGTGATATCTGGATTGATGACATCAATCTTACAGGTAATTTGATTTTTGGCCCAATGTTGGAGGGCATTTTCCCCAATATAGCCCTGTTCCTTAAGTCTTGCAAGTAATGGTCCATGCTTTATAAGTATATTATGTTGAATTTTGTTTTAAATTCAAAGCATTTTTTTTTGTTAGTGTTTTTAGTCCCACATTGCTAAGTGGAGAAGCTTGGAAGGGCTTATATAGGAAGCCCTTCCATCCTTACTTAGCAATGATAAGGGGACCTACACGCATGCGCGGGCCAAGCCCAAATCGAGTGGATTTGGGGGGTTCGAGCCGGAAATCCATAAATCGGGCGTCACGTACGCGATTAACGCGCGCAGGGGGGGGTGTAAATCCCCAGCCCGTGGGCCTTGCGCTCACGGGCGGCCCGGTCTGTTTTTGCTGGTTTGGTTTCCGGTTCGGTCTGAACCAAAACCAAACCAAAGTTTGGTTTTTCGGTTTTGTTCCGCGCGTGAGGAAGGGACGCAGACGCGACACTGAGACGCGTTTCCTCGCTAGCAAAGCAGTGCTTCGTTTCTACTTGCAGCACCTCTATTCTTCACTCAAGCCTCGAGCTTTCTCCACCTTCTCTCTTCTCTGTGCGATTCATTCTGCACAGTTTTCTGCTTTCTTCTCGTCGAGTTTTTCGCTGCTTTCTTGTCCTGAGGCTTGGTTTTCCGGCGATCTGAGGTTGGGTCCGATTGTCGCGTCCGTTTTGGAGTGCACCTACGGACGAGACGAGCGGTTGTCGGATCTTGGGAGAATTTTGCCGGAGAGCCTTTGCACCGTAAGGCGGCAATAAATTCTCTAAGGACAATTGGTGTGCCGACGCTTCAACTGGATAACTATATTCTAAACCCTACTCCTTTATTTATCTGTCTATTGCATGCTATTTTTTGTGCGAATATAATACTGCTTATATTGCTTTATATTACAACATTCTT
This sequence comes from Zingiber officinale, assembly GCF_018446385.1. Taxonomy (NCBI): domain Eukaryota; kingdom Viridiplantae; phylum Streptophyta; class Magnoliopsida; order Zingiberales; family Zingiberaceae; genus Zingiber; species Zingiber officinale. The sequence continues at coordinate 110,611,446 of NC_055997.1, forward strand.
AGAGAATTTATTGCCTGCATCAATAGACATGATGAATGATAGGGTAATAGGATCTGATGAGGCTAGTGCTAGACCCGAGAAATTTTACGGGCAAAACTTCAGACGTTGGCAACAACGGATGAAATTTTGGCTTACTACGTTAGGGCTATTCTCCATTATAGAAACAGACCCTCCTTCACCTAATGAAGAGGAACCTGCCCGTAGTGCTGCCTTAGAGAGGTTTAAGCAAAGGGATTATCTCTGCCATGGGAGAATCCTGTCTGCCCTCTCAGACGCACTATTTGATGTGTACTGCTCAACCTCTTCAGCTAAAGAGCTATGGAAATCTTTGGATAAAAAATATAACTCCGAAGATTCTGGTTTAGAAAAGTATACTGTGACAAAATTTCTGAACTTCAAAATGGTTGAAGGTAAATCTGTGGATGAGCAGATACATGAATTCCAAGTTCAAATTCATGGTCTTGCTGAAGGAGATATGCCTTTACCTGAAAAATTTCAGGTCTTGTCTATCATTGAAAAATTGCCTCCGAGTTGGGAAGATTTTGTCATGACTCTTAAACATCGGAGAGGAAAATCTCTCTAGAAGATTTGATGATTGCCTTAAATATCTAAGAAGAACATCGGAAGCAACATAAAAATGATGATACAAGAATGCCTATGGATTTTATTCCAAAAGCGAATGTAGTAGTCTCATCTGACAAGAAGAAATTCAAAAATCAGAAAATGAAGAACAAGATGAAACCCAACCCAAAGGTTCAAAAGAAAACTGGAACCAAACCTAAGCCTTGCTGGGCATGTGGACAGGTTGGACATTATGCCAAATTCTGCCCTAAGCGAAAGGACAAGGAGAAAACCAAAGCAATACATCCAACACCAAGGCACAAGTAAATGTCGTGACTGCTAGTAACGACACCAGCGATAGGTTTGTTACCTTCAAACCCGAACTAAACTTGATCTATCAACCCAATGAATGGTTAGTTGATACAGGTGCTAATGTACACTGTTGTGCTGATCACTCTGCCTTCCTTACTTATCAGGTAATTGAAGGCACTTCCGTGACCACGGGAAACCATTTTGCAGCCAGGGTGTTTGGGATATGACAAGTTGACCTGAGGTTCACCTCTGGAAAAGTCCTGTCACTGCATGAGGTGCACCATGTTCCAGTGGTCCGTCGGAATTTGATTAGTGGATCAAAGTTAGTCCGTGCTGGTTATGAGTTGAACTTTAAATGTAATAAAGTTGTAATATTACATTTAGGAACCTTTATTGGAAAATGTTACCTTAATGAAGGTTTATTCAAACTCAATGTAGAAAATGCTACCTTAAATAAATCTACTAATATTGGTTGTTCATATAACATTGAGTCTTATGATATATGGCATGACAGATTAGGACATGTCAATTTTAATACCGTGAAAAGGATGATGAACCTTGACATGATTCCTAAATATGCTATAAATGATAGGAAAAAATGTGAAGTTTGTGTGCAATATAAACAAACCCGAAAACCCTTCAAATCAGTTGATAGAAATTCTGATATTTTAGAATTAATCCATACTGATTGTTGTGAGTTTAACGGTGTAATAACAAGAGATCATAAAAGGTATTTCATCACCTTCATTGATGATCACTCTCGTTATTGTTATGTTTATTTGCTAAAAACTAAGGATGAAGCTTTAGATAAATTTATGGTTTTTAAATCTGAAGCTGAGAATCAAACCGATAAAACTATTAAGAGGTTAAGGTCTAATAGGGGTGGAGAATTTACCTCGAACCTGTTTCAAAAATTTTGTCAAGATATAGGTATAATCCATGAGGTAACTGCTCCATATAGTCCTCAATCCAACAGTATAGCAGAACGAAAAAATCGAACCCTTGAAGATATGATTAATTCCATGTTAGGCAGTTCTGGATTACCCAACTTTATGTGGGGGGAGGCTCTATACACTGCATGCCATGTGCTAAATAGAGTCCCAATGAAGTCAAGGGATAAAACACCATATGAGCTTTGGAAAGGCCGAAGGACAAGTTTGAAATACCTTAAAGTGTGGGGGTGCCTTGCAAAGGTACTAGTACCTGAACACAGAAGGAAAAAACTTGGTCCAAAGACTGTAGATTGTATCTTCTTGGGTTATGCTCAAAATAGTATTGCATATAGGTTCCTGATTATTAAATCAGAAATTCCTGGAATAGATGCAAATACTATTGTAGAACTTCGCGATGCTACATTTTTTGAGGATATATTTCCTATGAAGACGAGAATACCTCAATCTAGTATTCCTACTAGAAATGAGCCTTCTTCCGTAGAGGTCCCACTATCCGTAGTGGGTACACCTTCCTCAAGTAACTCTAGACTAGATGAATCTAGTGAGTATACAAAACCAAGAAGGAGAAAGAGGCAACGTGTGTCTACGGATTTAGGTCAGGACTTTATCACCTATAATATAGAAGGTGATCCTGTGACATATAGAGATGCTATGACTTCTCCTGAAGCTAAACACTGGAAAGAGGCTATTAAAAGTGAAATGGACTCTATTATCTCTAATGCCACTTGGGAGTTGGTAGATTTACCTCCTGGGTGTACCACTATAGGATGTAAATGGGTGTTTAAGAGAAAACTAAAACCTGATGGGTCAAGAGATAAATTCAAAGCCCATGAAGTAAGGATTCAAACAAAAAGAAGGGATTGACTATTTTGACACTTATTCTCCTGTTACCAGAATTACTACAATCCGAGTGTTAATCACATTAGCATCCATATATCATCTTGAGGTCCATCAAATGGATGTCAAAACGACATTCCTGAATGGAGATCTAGAAGAAGAGATATATATGGATCAGCCTGAGGGATATGTAGTCTCTGGAAATGATAATAAAGTCTGTAGGTTAGTCAAATCTCTTTATGATTTGAAGCAAGCCCCAAAGCAGTGGTACGAAAAATTTGATAGAGCTATGCTATCGTTTGGCTTTGAAGTAAATGACTCTGATAAATGTGTGTATGCTAAAATGAAAGGTGATAATTGTATTATCCTATGTTTATATGTAGATGATATTCTACTATTTGGAACTAACATTTCTATTATTAATGAGACTAAGGCCCTCTTAAGTGGTAAGTTTGATATGAAGGAATAACAATTTCTCAGTCACTCTATGTTGAGAGAGTATTAGAGAAATATTGACTCGTTCAACTGATGGAATAACAATTTCTCAGTCACTCTATGTTGAGAGAGTATTAGAGAAATATGGTTATAGCCAAGTTAAATCTGTTGTCACATCATATGACCCTTCAAAAACTCTCCACAAGAATAATAGTGGTGTGACAGTGTCTCAATTAAGATACTCACAAATAATAGGTAGTCTAATGTATTTAGCTAATTGTTCTAGACCTGATATTTCTTTTGCTATAACGAAATTGAGCAGGTTTACCAGCTGTCCGGACAGAACGCATTGAGATGCATTAGACAGAGTACTCAGATACCTAAAAGGTACTATATCCTTGGGCTTGTGGTATGGGAGATTCCCTGCAGTCCTGGAGGGATATAGTGATGCTAGTTGGATAGCAGACACTGCTGAGTGTAAAGCCGTTACTAGTTATGTCTGTACACTTGGAGGCGGTGCAGTTGCTTGGAGGTCTGTTAAACAGACGATTATATCCCGTTCTACATCTGAGATAGAATTGTGTGCTTTACATACCACAGTAACTGAAGCTGATTGGCTTAAGGGTCTTCTTTCAGAAATTCCCTTGATGGTAAAGCCAATACCTTCTATTTCAGTACACTGTGATAATCAAACAACAATAGCTTAGATTAGAAGCTCCAAGTATAACCAGAAACAGAAGAGACATGTACGAATAAGATTGAAGTCTATTCGTGAGCTAGTGTCTCTTGGAGTGGTGTCATTGGACTTCGTAAGTTCAAAAGACAATATTGTTGATCCACTCACAAAAGGACTTGATTCTGAGAAAATCAAGAGATCCAGTAAGGGAATAGGACTGAGGCCTATCCTGGTTTCATCTATGATGGTAACCCAACCTATCTGATTGGAGATCCCAAGAAGTAGGTTCAATGTGGTATAAACAAGTTATAAGGGTGAACCGTAAGCATCAAATTGATTGAGATGTAATCTCATAGTCTCTTCCCTGGATAGATGCTTGACTGCTAGTAAGGATGAGCTTGGAGGCTCTTAATGAGTTCAAGGTCTTATTGACAGGATACTCGCAGTACATCCTTGGAGAACTCACCTATGTAAGTGTAACTGTGTGGCCGCAGTGTGGGGGGTCTAGGCAACTCCCCTTAGCACTTATGAAACAAGATTCGGTGGCATGGCCGTAATGCACCAACCCAGAAGGATTCAACCGTCGCCCGTGATGAGTTGTTACCATTTGACTTCACATATAAAAAGGTTTAAGTTCAAGACCTAGTTCACTTCAAACCTATGCGAATAAGATTGGTGTACTTAGGTGAAAATTCAAACCGGAAGGTATTTTCACTAAAAGCTCATTGCAACCTAGCCTCAGGACATATTTTTTTTTTTTTGTTTTTAACCGAAATGATTTGAATTTGTGGGAGATTGTTGAATTCTGTTTTAAATTCAAAGTTTTTTTTTGTAGTGTTTTTAGTCCCATATTGCTAAGTGGAGAAGCTTGGAAGGGCTTATATAGGAAGCCCTTCCATCCTTGCTTAGCAATGATAAGGGGACCTACACGCATGCGCGGGCCAAGCCCAAATCGAGTGGATTTGGGGGGTTCAAGCCGGAAATCCATAAACCGGGCGTCACATACGCGATTAACGCGCGCAGGGGGGTGCAAATCCCCAGCCCGTGGGCCTTGCGCTCACAGGCGGCCCGGTCTGTTTTTGCTGGTTTGGTTCAGTCTGAACCAAACCAGTTTGGTTTCCGGTTCGGTCTGAACCAAAACCAAACCAGAGTTTGGTTTTTCGGTTTTGTTCCGCGCGTGAGGAAGGGACGCGGACGTGACACTGAGACGCGTTTCCTCGCTAGCGAAGCACTGCTTCGTATCTTCTCAGAGTGAATAAAAGGGGACTTGCAACACCTCTATTCTTCACTCAAGCCTCGAGCTTTCTCCTCCTTCTCCCTTCTCTGTGCGATTCATTCTGCACGGTTTTCTGCTTTCTTGTCCTGAGGCTTGGTCTTCCGGCGATCTGAGGTTGGGTCCGAGTGTAGCGTCCGTTTTGGAGTGCACCTACGGACGAGACGAGCGGTTGTCGGATCTTGGGGGAATTTTGCCGGAGAACCTTTGCACCGTGAGGTGGCAATAAATTCTGTAAGGACAGTCGGCATGCCGACGCTTCAACCGGATAACTATATTCTAAACCCTACTCCTTTATTTATCTGTCTATTGCATGCTATATTTTGTGCGAATATAATACTGCTTATATTTATAAGTATATTAGAGTTGGGAAGGCTATTGCTAGTAAAGAGTACCCGCTCCTCGATGTCCAAATATTCCATTTCATCCAGCTCCAACTCTTCAATTGCAGCGACTGCATGCTGATTTGTAGCGATAGATGTTATATTTTTGTAGAAGGTTACACTATTACCTTCTATCCTTACGCCTCCTTGCATACTCCTGATAAAATTGCAGCCAAGGACCATCTTATTTCCTTCCCCCATAGTCATTTCAAAGGAATATGTGAAGGGAATTCTAAATTTGTTTTTACCAATTAACATTTGTCCTCCCTTTAGCTTCCAATTTGCTGATTGTTTTGAGTTAACCCCATTAATTAACACTGTATAGGAATTTTCTTCTAGGGCCTGTGCTGGTACACTTCTTTTATCAATACAGCAGGAGGTGGCACATGTGTCAAGTATTGCATTAACACTAAATGATGTAATATTTGGGATTTCGAATATTACCGTCATATTGTACAGTCTATTGACAGCTCTCTTCTGGTGGTATTGTCCTTCCGTAGCCTTTAATACAGAATGTTCTTCAAGAAAAACTATCTGTTCTTTCCCTTTCTCTGATAGGGGTAACTGTTGTAAGTCTTCAAGTAACTCATGGGTTAATTTTCTTCCTCTTCTGAATATCTCTTCATCAGCCTGTTTACTCCAGCTTGCAATCTCCTATTTTCTGTAAGAAGCTAATCAATGTAATCAAATAATTCAGGTACCAGATTCTTTTCATCGTAAGGCGTAGGTGGTGGGTGTGCAATGACTGCTTCTACTCCCCAATAGTAATCTGCTCACACTGAGCAAGCTGTTAGTGAGCATATTAAGCAATGAACTCTTGACCTTATGCTTATATTTCACCCACAGCCTCGACATTTGATTTTGGTAGTGTTGATTTCTTTATTTATTTCCCAATTGTGCTCACAGAGGTATTGTTCTTTTGGGATATCGATCTGCACCTGCCATCCTTGTGGTTCACCTATTAGTACAAATAGATTTTCTGGCATAATGCTTGTAGCTGCACTGCAGTGTTGCTCTGTATTATACTCTCCCTTTGAAATACTGCATATTGTTTCACTGTCACTTTCTTCTTGGTCCACAGAAACCACGTCATATTCTTCCGGGAGATCTAATTCTTTGAGTATTGTAATTCTTTCTTTATTCCCTATCTTATTTCTGCATTCTCTTGCAAAATGACCTTCCTCTCCACATATAAAACATTTGCATTTCTTGACTTTGGCTCTATCATTTTGATGCTTTTTCTTTATTACTCGTACATGAGACTTATGTGGTTTTCTTTTATAGCTTTGAGCCTTCCTTAAGCCATATCTTTTTCTGCTTTGGTAGTAGCCTGGCATGGGTATTTGGGAACAAAATTGTAGGTCTTTCAGACTTCGTTGTAATGATGCTTGCTTACTTGATAGGCATGGTGAATTCAGGGTAGTACACCAATGGTATTCCCCCTGAATTTTTCTTTGAATTTTCCTTCCAAGTAACTCCCGATAAGCGACGACATCTTTCTATAGAATTTGCTAGAGAGTTCTTCATTAAGAAACATTCTTCCTGTTCTAGCCGCAAGATCTTTATACTGGTTTATATAAGTTATAAGATCTTTTGTACTATGACATACCAGTCGTTCTAGGTCTAAATATGCTTGATTCTGGTCAGCTGTTGAGCCTAAGGTTGGATCCTCTAATGTAATCATTCTCCTTATCTGGGATAAAACATTTTGAGTTTCATCCGCTGAGTTGATCAATTTATCGTATTAATCTGGATACATCATTCTCCATTGGATAAATGTTTTCTTTTCAATTTCTCCCAATAGGTTTTCAATAAACTGAACTTTAGTCCGCTTATCCGACCATAACTTTGAGTCGACCACGTTTGTTGTTATAGACTCCCACCTAGATATAACATCATTATAAAGCCCAATGTTATCAAGGAGTACAAGTAAAGCACCAGTTTGTTGTTGGGCCGAAGGGAGAGTCCATGGTTCATTGTACTCTCTTTTTATCTTCCCAATCTTTGCTCCAATGAATCTCAGATTTTGATAGGGATTTTGAGTAAATGGTTGCTCTGTTGCTGGTGCATACTGTGGTGGTCCCATCATTGTATCTTCTGGTGGATTATATTTGGAAATTACAGATGAGGAGGCGAAGATGCCTTCACTCTGCTTCTGAATGGGGTAATCCAGTTCTAACTCTTCTTCCAAGTCCATATGAGCTATCATTTGCTGCTCATTAAAAGTATCAAATTTAGCCGAATAAAATGAAGAGTTGGAGGAGTCATACCCATCACCTTCCGCATAGAATGGGTTAATCCATTCGGCTGGCTCATTAGTGGTCAAGACATGCAATTGTTGTTGGCTTGTTGAAGGAGCACTATTTAGAGACACCAGTTTATTCATCAGATTTTCCCATTCTGGGGTGCCTATTTGAACGTGAGAAGTGTCAATTGGATTGGCCACTGTGTTCTTAGGGTTCATATGCTGCTCTGTAGTAGAACCAAAACCTCCAGTCCCTCGTATAGTTTTTGGTAATTCTACTAGTTGCACAACTTCAGGGGTTGCTATCTTTTCCAGAATTACTTGTGCTATTGCTTCCCCTTGGTTCAGAACTCTGTTACCATAAATCATATTGAAAACAAGAATTTTTACTTCACCTCGGAAATCATTATCGATAACTCCGGCTCCAATTTGGATGCCCTTTTGCCATGCAACTCCTGAGTCCGGGGCAATTCTTCCATAATACCCTTCTAGTATTGCGATTGCTAGTCCTGTGGAGATTAGTTCTCGTTCTCCTGCTTCAATAATATATGTATGAATTGGTGATATATCATACCTTGCGGCTCCTGCAATTTTTCGTTCCGGGAGTATGGCATTCGGGTCAAGCTTCATAACATAAAGTGCTTCCATGAATTCTTCTGTCATCATTGCTAATATTTCGTTATCTGGAGAGGTGATTTCCATACCATTTTGATTTACTCTTATAGTTTGCCCTCCGTGGTATTTTCTGATATAGGGGTGTAACCCTGAAATTCCATGGAGATACTTCCATCAAGTAGTGGCCTGCTTAATACTCTTGTTGGCGCCATCGGGCTTCTTCTTGTTGATGGTCGAAGATCCATCGTTGTTGCTGTAGCTCTTTAGTAGTGAATCTTGTTCCCGGTAAGGCTATTATGCCTCTGCTGCTTAAATAATCTGTAACATTTTGGACATTATAAACAAAATTTGTAAAGCTAGTATTTGTTAGTCTCCCAATCATCATTCGCGTAATTAATAGATTGCTAGAACCTCCTAGCCATTCAGTATATCCATGGGTTTGGATAGAAATTTCCACATGATTTGAGAAATCTTGTATGTTCATCATTAAGTCTGGTATAACATATATCATATCATCATATGGATGCCGCGGGTAAGTTTCATTTCCATAATAGCAATAATTGATCTATCCCCTCGCCACTTGGTGTCCCTAAGGACAATTAATACCATGACTCCTGTATTTCGTCTATGCAAAGCATCTTAGTTTCAATAATATCATGCTCAACCATAACTTGGTCATGAATGGCAATCCCAATATAACATAAACTATCTCAATCATCACCTGTACAACTTTTCAACATTTGGAGCAAATCTTAATATTTGCAAAAATAAATAAATAAGTCATTTTAGTGACTCTTTCAACTCCATCAGCGTTCAAATTTATTGAAAACATCAGTTCAAATGAACACGCTATCTGATCTCAATTTGACCAAGACAAACTTTTAATATATATTTATTAATCTAAATTTCACAGTTAAGGATCTATAAATACTCAACTCCTCCAACCCAACCTCATTTCATCAACCACCTCTCAAGCTTCTTCTGCCAAGTGATAGAGAGACTAGAGAGATGGATGGCCCCATCATCTTCCTCGCCCTAGTTGCTTTAGCTTCCACTGCTGCCATGGCTTCTGATCCTAGCCAGCTCCAAGATTTCTGCGTCGCCGATAAGAATTCTGCAGGTGACTATAAATTCTGCTCATTGAATTCTTACTTTTGTCTAACCATCTTGTTGTCACGTTCGCTTACGCTTCTTTTCATGCATATTTTGCAGTCTTTGTTAATGGCTTCGCTTGCAAGGACCCAAACACGGTCACCGCCGATAATTTCTTCTTCTCTGGTCTTGATAAGCCTGGCAACACCTAAAATGCAGGTGGATCTAGTGTGACCCCTGTCGCTGTGGATCAGATCCCCGGGTTGAACACATTGGGCATCTCCTTGGCTCGACTTGACTTTGCTCCATATGGCCTTATCCCGCTCCACACCCACCCGCGTGCCACCGAACTCTTCACGGTCTTGGAAGGCAGCATCCTTGTCGGTTTCATCATGTCTAACCCTGGGAACAAGCAATTCACCAAGGTTCTTAACAAGGGCGATGTTTTTGTGTTTCCTCAAGAGCTCATTCACTACCAATACAACATCGGTGCTACCAGTGCATTTGCCATCTCCGGGCTTAGCAGCCAGAACCCTGGAGTCATCTTGGTTCCAAATGCGGTCTTCGGATCAACGCCGCCGATCTCTGACGAGGTGCTTGCCAAGGCTTTCCAAGTGAGCAAGCAGACTGTTGACATGATACAAGCCAAGTTCTAAATCAGATTAAATTAGCCATAGTTGTTGTCAATTCCTGTGTTTGCATGCATTTGACTATTTGTTTGCTAGGGAAGCATAACTTCTTGTATTGGTTTGAATTTACCTGTTGATTTCATTTGAAGTAGCCTCTATTTGTCTCACACAATAAAGGAACAAATTGTTCTCATGTGGTTGTTTATTCCCGAACTAAGTTGAAGGAGATAAACAAGTCTCGACAGCAAAAATGTGAACCATTCTTCCCAGGAAATATAGTGCTGCCAGAAGATCAAATAAACATAACTTAAGAACCTTGTTCTGAAAACATACTCAGAAACTAACCAAACTTCCATAAAGAATTCAACAGAAACCAAAAAAAAAAACTCCAATAAAAAATCAATTTCCAAATGCACGTTAGCACATCAATATTGTGATTAGAACAATACGAAATAATTCAACTGTGATATACTTGCAGATAAGCAAACAAAAAGTCACAGAACAGCTAAACAAAAATGACAAATGGAAAACAATTATTCAAAAAAGAAATGAGTACATAAGCAATTACCACTTAATAATGCATTATTACATGCTGAATTAATATATTGTGGAAACAAATTTCGACTAACATATTGTGGAACAAGAGTTAGAGTATCATTCCATGAAGAGGTTTCGGACCCTAGTTGCAAACTTGTAGATGCATCAAATCTCGTGACACTTGTAGAGCATAGGAAAAACAGTCAAGCTGCACCATAAATTAGGATTGACACCATTAATCATGATGATAATGGCAAGTGAAGGTTTCACCATAAATAATAGTGAAGGTTTCATCTTTCCCGACTCGTTCAACTAGGATGATTAATCATAGCTCAAGTGTGGATGACCAAATATGCAAAAAAAAAAAAAAAAAATCAATGGTTGCCTAAAGAATGGAGAGCAGAGAAATTATTTAACAATAATAACAACAACAACCAAGTATTATCTCATTCGGTGGGGTTAGTTATATGAATCCTTTTACGCTATTGAGCTCTATCTCCTAATATATCATCATCTATACTTAAATAAATTTTATCTTATTTTATCATTGCTAACCAAGTCTTTTTTGGTCTTCCTCTGCCTCATTTGATATATGTATTTGTCATAATTTTATATCGCCTAATTAGAGCATTTATTGATCGTCTAAGTACATGCCCGTACCATCTTAAACGTGTCTCTCGGAGTTTTCCCTTAATAGATGCAACTCTGACTCTCTCTAATGTTCTCATTTCTTATTCTGTCCATTTTCGTATGTCCACGTATCCACCTTAACATCCTCATCTCTGCAACTCTCATCTTTACTCATGTGCTCGAATCATAACCCAATATTCAGCTCTATATAACATAGCAGGTCTAACTGCAGTTCTGTAGAATTTTCGTTTAAGTTGTAGAAATACTTTTACGGTCACATAAAACACCCGATGCTCTCCTCCATTTCAACCATCTTGCTTGTATTATATGTAATACATTTCTTTCAATCCCTCCATCATTTTGCAAAAATAATCCTAAATATCTAAAGCTCTCAATTTCGGATAACTCGTCATTTCCTATCTTAACAATTGTTTCATTATGTTTAATATTACTAAACTTAAATTCTATATATTCTGTCTTTATTCTACTAAGCATAAAACCTTTCTCTTCTAGTATTTCCCGCCTAGATTATAGTTTAGCATTTACTCCTTCATGTGTTTCATCTACCAAAACAATACCGTTTGCAAACAACATGCACCACGGTACTGTGTCTTGAATGTGTGGAGTGAGTTTGTCTATAATTAGTGTAAAAAGATAGAGAGTTAGAGCTGATCCTTGATGTAACTCTATCTTTATTGGAAATGCTTCAGTTCTGCGCCTGAAGTTTTTACTCTAATCGGTACATCCTCGTACATATCCTTAATTCGTTCAATATATGTTACGCTAATACCTCTCTTTTCTAGAATTCTCCATATAATTTCTTTTGGGACTTTACCATAAGCTTTTTTCTAAGTCAATGATAGATTTGTTTTTGCTTTAGATATTTTTCAATTAATTGTCTAAGAAGATGTATAGCTTCTATTGTCAACCTTCCAGGCATAAATCTAAATTGATTTTCGGTCACTGTCTCCTTAATCTTTTTTCTATTACTTTTCCCAAAATTTCATGATATGACTTATTAGTTTAATACCCCTATAGTTTGCACAATTTTGTACGTCTCCCTTTTTCTTATATAAGGGAACTAGAGTACTTATCCTCTATTGATCATACATTTTTTTCGTTTTAATATCATGTTAAATAATTTTGTAAGTTATTCAATACCTTGTTTCCTTAGGCACTTCCGTACCTCTATCGGAATATCATTTGGTCCAACCACTTTTCCATTGTGCATCTTGTTCTACTTTTGAAGTTTGAATTCTACAATAAAAATTTAAATTTCTATACTCACTTGACCTATTTAAATTACCTAAGTTAAGTTGGTTATCTGAACCTTCATTAAAAAATCGATGAAAATACCTCTTCCACTGCTCTTTTAGTTCTCCATCATTTACTAATATCCTATTACAATCATCTTTAATAAATTTTATTTGGATAAGATCTCTTGTCTTCCTTTCTCTCACTTTAGCTATTCTATAAATGTCTCTTTCCCCCTTTTTTAATCCAATTTTTGATATAATCGTTCAAAAGTTTCATTCTTTGCTTCATTCACTACTCTCTTAGCTTCTTTCTTGACTATTATATATTTTTTTAAGTTTTCCTCGTCCTTACAATAAGTTATTCATTTTTTCCTTCACTATCTCTTGTACTTTCTCATTCTACCACCAAGATTCCTTAATGGTGCATGTCCCTTTGACTCACCGAGTACATTCTTAGCTACTATTTTCAACTTTGATACCATCTTATCCCATGCCGTATTAGAATCACCGTATATTTCACCTAATGCTTATACTCCTACCTTCTTCTTAAATATATGTTGCTTCCTATGCTTTAAGTTCTACCACTAAATTCTAGGAATCGTATATATTTTCTTTCTATTGATACTATATTTGAGACGTATATCCAATACTACTAACCTATGTTGGGTAGTTAAGCTTTCTCCAAAGATGATTATCTTTACAAATCTTTCTATTTTTTTCTTCCTAACTATAAGAAAGTCAATTTGTAATTTATTATTTCCACTTTTGAACGTGACTAAGTTTTCTTCTCTTTTCTTAAAAAACGTATTAGCTAATATAAGATCATATGTTATCACAAAATCTAATATAGTTTTCCCTTCCTCATTTCTCGTTCCAAACCCATAACCCCTATGTACCCTTTCATATTTCTCATTTTTCACTCCAACATGCCATTTATATCACCTCCTATTAAAATCATTTTATTTGGCGAAATATTTTATAATATTTCATCTAAGTTGTCTCAAATCCTTGATTTGACAGCTTCATCTAATTCTACTTGCGGTGCATATATGCTAATTATGTTCATAGTTTCTTTCGTCACTATTATCTTAAGGACTATAATTCTATCTCTTTTTCTAACTACTCCTACAATTTTATCCTTTACAAACTATCTACAATAATACTTACTCCATTTCTTGCTTACTCTTTTTTGTGTACCATAATTTAAAACCTGAGTTCTTTATCAGTTTTGCCTTCTCACCTACCCATTTTGTCTCTTGTACACACAAAATACTAATTCTTCTTTTAATCATCATATCTACTATCTCTATTAATTTACCAGTGAGGATTCCTATGGTCCATATTCCAAATCTTAGATTATTAGCTTCCTATCATATTTGTTCTTATCCAACATATGGTGTGAGAACTCTTGCCTATTTAACACTACATCCAAGTTCTCATGAAGATGTAATGGTCCTTGCCGATACATTACAGTCGAACCTTGCAACGTGAACTCTTACATATTTAGCACTACATTCGAGTTCTGGAAATGTAGCGGTCCTTGCCGAGACATTACAGTCGGATCTTGCAACGCGTTCTTTCCAAAGAATAACCTAACATTAGCACACTAGTTTAATGGATCCGTTCATTGAATATTTGCCATAGTTTTAACGCTGGCTAGCAACGTAACGCAATCCCCCTCCTTTATCCGGACTTGGGATCGACCATGAATGATTCGTTATGGGCGGAGTTGAGAAATTATTTAACACGATAGGGAAATTGTTAGTAGAAAACTCCATAACAAACATGCCAACCGACAATCTGGTGTGGCAGATTATAGTGGATATTGCTTTGGTCTTAAAATGTACATAGGCCTGTTCAACTAGTCAGTTAACTAGTTGACCGGTTTATCAGTTCAGGTTAATTCTGATTTTCCATGTTTTATGTAAAACTGGTTAACTGACCGGTATTCTTACCGGTTCTACCGGTTCCGGTTGCACCGGTTCCAACCAAGAACCAGTAACATAACAGGGGCTTGGTTAAGTGGACTTAGTAGAGTGGGTTATTGGGTTTTTTTATAAACAAATTAACTAAAGGCCCAACTAAAAAATCTCCAAAGAAAACCGGTCAGTTCCCGGTTTTACCGGTTAAACCGGAAAAAAATCCTAAACTGGGAACCGATCGGTAAACCAGTTAACCGGTAAACTGGTAAGCTACGGGTTCCGGTCCGATTTTCAGTTTCTTGATTTTTTTGCACAGCCCTAAATGTACAATTAAATCATCATCAATATCATCATGCTATGTTTGTTCTAAGGATTTCTGGTTAGCTAAAATGTGAAACTAAATGTCATTAAAAATAAATACCCCACTGGCAAGCAATCAGAGTCTGTTAGAAACTCACTCCAATTAGCTGATAGCGATATTGCATTATGTTGAAGTAGAATGCTTCATGCTCATTACATTCGTAAAAACAAGTGTCGTGCTCAAATATATCTATATAGCATGCCCCCCTCCAAAATGACTAGTAGTCAGGATGGAATGAGCTTCACCCAAATTTAACAGATTGCTTATGTAATCTTATTTAATCATAAGAACTCCCTTCAAGTTTTTCCTAGCAAATTTATAAAATCTTATCCAAACGTTTATCAAATCTCAATTGAATGCAATAACAAAAAACACTATAAAACAAAGTACAAAAACAATTCAATTTATCTTAAATCAGTGTATGCCTGATTCCCAAAGTTAAATAGAGCTTAATCTCTTGAAGAAAACTATATAGATAAAAATAAAATCACAGGTTACAAAGAATTCACATGTCACATTTTGACAAATTGCACGCAGTTATCAGTTAACTGTTAAATTTGTTGTCTTAAATCCTAATATACTTGGATAGATAGTTGGCTAACGGTCATTCCAACAATGGTTGCTGATGCGGTGGTAAAAGGGGCATACCAAAGACGAGTCAAAGGTAGGAAATGTGGCTGACGTGGAGGTCAAAATCAAAACAGTCAAAGGTAGAAAATCGACAGGCCATCGAAGTTGGCCGAGAGAGTAGCAACGGGCTGAGCGGCCCAGAGGCCCATCCGAGAGGATCGTTCATCCGGGCAAGACGACTACACAGAGGATATCAGATGCTCACAACAAACCAAACGAATGCTAGCCCAACCGGATCGCTTGTTTGGCCGAGCAAGGGACGACCTACTGAGCCGCACGACCGTGGAGGCTAGTCCGACTGGACCACTTGCTTGGCCGGGCAATGGACGACCTACTGAATGAAGTGACCGTGGAGAACAGATTTGAGCGACCAGGGGGAGTCCTGGCTGAGCGGCTCCCCGCAAGGCTAAACAGTGGGACCCCTTGCTCAGCTCATCATATCCTTCTGAGAGTAAGGAAAACAATTGGGAAAACGTGCACGTCTCTTACCGGAGCACTATATAAAAGGGGTCCATGCACCGGAGGAGGTACGCGTGATCATCGTTTACATATCTTTTGCTCCAGTGTTCTACTGTTTTTCTAATGTTTCGGTGACTAACTTAAGCGTCGGAGGGCCAACGTCGGGGACCCCTTCCTTGGCCCGGCACTGACGTCTTTTGTCTTGTAAAACGATGAAGATAGCTAGCTGGGGATGTGGCTCTGCTCTTGACCGCGGCAAAGTCTTCACATAGTCAACAGTAGAGCCACATCCCCAGCTAGCTATCTTCACCGTTTTCAGACAGGATCAGTTGCCAAACTTGGATTCGTTGAAGGTCAGCATTCAGCACTCGTCATCCAAAATACTCTTATTGTCTAAAAAGTATACATGGGGTCCTGGTGCGAGTATTTCGTATGAGGCAAATCAAAGGGGTTAGGAGGTAGAAGCCAAAATAGACACACCTGCGGGCATACCTGTCGTAATTGCTTCCCAGGGCTTACAGCCACGGCCATCAGTCCCAATTTCCTCCGGCTTCGATGCCAAATAACTGATCCGCATGGCTACCTTGTAGCCTACAACTGCTGCATCGAGTAGGAAATAAAATCAGCTAAAACTCCGTGATAAGGCAAACGAAAACGAACAGACGGCCGCATCTAAAACAAACAACAAAATCATTTTTTTAAAAATTTTTTAACTGAATACCGGCCTGTGCAGCCATGAGTACGGGGATAGCAAGATGGAAGAAGATTCGGGAAGGTTTCCGACAAAAGAAGAGATTTTTGTCTTCGGGAGGACATCTGATTGATGCGCGGCGACGGGGAAGGCGGTCCAGGAGGAACGGTGGCGGTGAGTAGACCGAGCTTCGAGCAGAGAGGTCTTGACGAAGACGCCGCCCACGAAGAGGGCGCGTTTAGAGCGACGAGGGACTGAGAGCATCACCGAAGCAGTAACAACGCGGATCCCTCAAATTTCGTGGGCGGAGAGAGAAGAAGGAAGGAACAGGCCGGCAAAGAGAGCGGATGGAGGCCGTCTAATCTAACTAGGGTTCTCCCTCAGCTTAGCTTGTGGTGTGCGGATACCGGTAGACTCGTGGATCTATTTCCAATTTCCCATTTTCTATTTTAAGGTTTTCGCAATAAAACCCTTTTTCAATGCAAAATTCAACGTGGGCACAAGTAGCATTCAACGTTAAAAATATGAAAACTCTGAAGCGCAAAGTAAAAATTTATAATGAAACAGAACAGTTATTTTAAACAGCCACGTGGACCTACCCAAGTAGCATTCACCACTCTAACAGAACAGTAGCTTTAAGCAGCAAAGTATCGATCACACGATATATATATATATATATATAATCATGATCTAGTATCCGGCGAAGGAGGCCAGCAGCACTGCGACACGTATAGCCGCCCTTCTGGCGAACGGAAATGGAGTGAAGGACGCGAACGTAACAGCATGGCACAACCGGCAAAGAGCAGCAGCAAGAAAAGGAGTCGGAACAGAGGAATGTCGTGAGCCGGGCGAAGGAGGGCCGTGGAGGAGAGCAGGATGGTAGCCCACCCCGCTGCCCTCAGGAATTCCGCCTCCAGGTCTCGGTGGTCGACGGCCCCTTCTCCTCCTCCTACAGACATTGCCATATCTTGAATTTCTGCTGCGGAACAATACAATTGGGTAGGCAAAGAAAGCGGACCCTCGACTCTCTTTATATAGCGACTTAAGGTCCGGTTCAGTGATACAATTGGGATAAGTAGTACGTAGTCGAGTCGTCATCCCGGCGATCCCAGAGGAACCTTCGTCGCAGTTGCACCTGCTCAAAGCCTCAAACAGATTCTCTTGCATTAATTATTCCGTGTTATTATTTTTATTTTCGTTTCAATTGCAAAATATCCTATGTAATTATTATTTATCTTTTCCATTTTTTGCAATTGCATTTTTTTATTATATTAATAAAAAATATATTTAGAAATTCATAATATATAAATAAATTAATTTTTAAATATGATCATATATTATAATCACATTAATGTTTAGTTACATTATACAATTCATCTCAATTTAATTTATCGAAAATAAATTTTTAATAAATATTAGTTTGTCTTAACTCGAGAATATAAAATAAATAAATAAATTAATTAATTGGTCGAATTGATTATTAAAATAAATGAGCGTGAGATAAAATATATATTAAACGATGCATATCGAGAAAAATAGCATGTAGTTATTATAATACAATGTCAATGTCAAAATCAATGTCAAAATGCATATATTACTTGATACGAAGGATAATTAATGAGCGCCATATGAAAAAGAGAAATTGATGATCTTTGCTAAGATAGTGATTCCAACAAAGGAAAACTTAAGTCGATCCTCGCTCCTTAGATGTGCCCTGACTTCTTAGGTGTACCCTCGCTTCTCGTGACATCCTCGGCTCCTTGGATGTGCCTCGACTTTTTGGATGCATCCCGACTTCTCGAGTGTATCCTCAACTCCTTGAACGTGCCCCGACTTCTTAGGTGCAACCTGGCTTCTCGAATGCACCCCGGCTCTTTGAGGAGCACCCTGACTCATTGGTCGCGCCCCGACTTCAAGGGTGCACCCTGATTTCTTGAGTGCACCTCGGCTCCTTAAGCACATCCCGATTCATTGGGTCCATCTCAATTCCTTGGTCTTCCGTCATCTTTGTTGGTGCAATTGATCCAAGTTTGATCAGTACGATCATAGTTTTGATGTGTGTATCAAAAAATTTAAGTTAGATTTTCATATGTGTTTGATATGTGTTTGAGTCCTGCAGGACTTGGTGAAACGCATGAGGAACTTGGTACGGCCAAAATTGGAAAGCTCATCCAAGGACTCAGATCCTTGAGTCGGTGAAGGATGGTGTGTGATCCGGTGGTAAGGGCCTGGGGCTCACAGAGGAAGGGGTCAATGACACGAGATAGTCAAAGGTCCGCCCGAGCTGGGAGGAAGTCAAAGGTTCAGCCGAGCAGGGAGGAATCTCTCGCCCGACCGGCCTGGGTAGACCCCGAACCGGGTCGAAGACAGCTTAACCTGGGGTCGAGTTTCCGACGCTCACAAGTTCCTTTATAGGGGAACCGCTATGCCGAGTAGCTGGGCTGCTGGTCCGAACGGCAGAATAACTAGCCGGTGCCCCATCCGAGTATATGACCGATCGGCCGATCGGCCGGCTCACCCGGTCCAAGGTGAGACGTCTGCTGCCGACAAGCAGCATGGTCGGCGGTCGGGTCGTACCAAAGATCGTACGGAGGGAGTTTCCGCTGACATGACAGAGATATGTTTGGACCATTGTGGTATGGTGTCAGACATGTTTTTCTGACACAGTCATCCCAAGGTATGCTTTGAGGGGCGTGCACACCTCGAGAAGTGTGCACGCGCCTCTCCGGGGTCCTATATAAAGACCCCCAGACTTCGACGGAGGTATGATTTTCTATCATCGTCTACTGTAGCCACAGTGTTTATTCCGCCTCTGTTCCTTCTTGCCATCGCCTGACTTGAGCGTCGGAGGGTCGTCGCCGGGAACCCCTTCCCGACCCGACTTTGTTGCAGGTTCGTCGGAGGCTTACGTCGCTATGAAGATCACCGGGGAGCAGCAGAGAGCGCCACGTCCCCAGTTCCATCGACTCAGTGCACGGACAAGATCAAATTGACGTAGTCTATGGGAACGCACCTGAATCCGAGCCGAGAAGATGGAAGAAGCTGGACGCTAACTCATGGTAACGCTCTCTCCCGAGGAGCTCGAAGCACTCATCCAAGTGCGAGCCGCAAAGATGGTGGAGCAACAACAGAAGGCCCAAGCAGAAAGGATGGCGCAACAGGCCGCCTCGGTCTCTGGAGGCCGAGCGGCCATGGAGGACCGGTCGGAACAATATTCTATGTGGGCCCAGAACAAAGGGCAGACCGGCACACCAGGAGACGTGCCGACCGCCCCCATTCCATTCCATCGGGCACTGTTCCAGACTCCGTCGGAGTTGGCCCTAGCCAACCAGGGATCGTCCGATGAAGCGCCCGTGCTGGACGCTAGAAAGGGGAAAGCACCGCGTACAGAGTCATCCCCCGAGCGGGTCAATCGCCAGTTCTCTGAGGCGATCTTACAAAACCCGCTCCCGAAGCATTACGCTCCAATATCGATCGGGGAGTATAATGGCGTAACTGATCCGGACGACCATCTCGGTAAGTTTGATAACGCTTCATCAATACACCGATGGAATTAAATGCAGAGTCTTCCTCACTACATTATCCGGCTCGGCTCAACGCTGGTTCCAGAGGTTGCCAGACGGGTCAATTAAGAGCTTCAGAGATTTTCGAACGACATTCCTCCATCACTTTGCCAGCAGTCGACGCTATCAGAAGACTAGCATTAGTCTCTTTTCCATGAAGCAAGGCCCGAAAGAAACTCTCTGAGCCTACATCCAGCGCTTCAACCAAGCAGCTATGGGCATCCCCACGGTCTCGTCTGAGACAATGATGCATGCTTTTACACAAGGTTTAGTCGATGGGGACTTCTTCCACTCGCTCATCAGGAAGCCGCCTCGCGACTACGACCACATGCTGAAGAAAGCGAGTGAGTACATTAACGTGGAGGAAGCACAAGCGGCCCGAAAAAAGGAAGCGTCGGGTGAACCCCCATCCTAAACTAGACGGAGAACACATATTAACCAGCAACCGCCAAAAGGGCCGCGTGCCGAGGGGATGAGGCCACCTCAAGATTTCAGATCAGTCGTCGTTCAGCACATTGCGGCCGATTGGCCTCGGCAAAAGAGCAAGGTATGGACGCTCATGTTTTGCAAAATCCATCAATCAGCCACCCATAATACTCGAAACTACCGAAGTCTCCCCCCGGTCAGCCAGCCTGAGCCAAGGATCTATCGTCGCCGGTCGCCTTCACCGGATAGGCGAGCTCATCATCAGCACGACGAGTGGCGAATAATTAGGCGTTCACCCGAGCGGCACCACCATCAGCAGCAACATCATTAGCCAAGGGCCAACCTTCGAGTCTCCTGCGAACAAGCCAGACCATCCACTCGGGAAGAAGAAAATAGAAGTAATTCTGCTCGGGAGGAAATCAATATCATCGCCGGTGGGCCAACAAGTGGGGACTCCAACCAAGCCCGCAAGTCGTACGCCCGACGATTGGAAATACATGTTGTGGGATGCAACCGAGAGAAGGCAAGCGGGCCGACGATCAGTTTTGGTCCTGGCGACCTTGAGGGAGTCAAAGTGCCGCACGATGACGCCCTCATCATCCGATCAGTAATAGCAAACTATACTATTCATCATATCTTTATTAACACAGGGAGTTCGGTCAACATAATCTTCAAGAAGGTGTTCGACCAGCTCCAAATCGACAGGGCGGAGCTACTACTGATGACCACGCCCTTGTTCAGATTCATGGGGAACGAAGTTCAGCCAGTAGGTCAGATTAAGTTGGTCATTTCGCTCGGGGAAGAGCCGCTCAGAAGGACTCGGACTGCTAACTTCATCGTTGTGGACACTCCCTACAACGTCATTTTGGGCCGATCGGCCCTCAACGAGTTTTGGGCAGTCATCTCAACTTTCCACCAGAAGGTCAAATTCTCCGTGGAAGACCGAGTGGGAGAAGTTAAAGGCGATCAATTGGCAGCGCGACACTGCTATGTGGAGATGGTGCGAGCAGAGGCGAGATCCGCTCGGAAGGCCCCTCGTATCGAGGTAAATACTATAACCGAGAAGTCGCCTACTTTTGTTTATGAAGAAAAGGAGGAGGTACAGATTCATCCAGCTCGACCGGAGGCCACGACGTTCATAGCCTCCGACCTAGAGGCAAGCCATAAGGAGGAGCTGATCAGATGTCTCCAGCAAAATCTAGATGTCTTCGCGTGGTCGACGCACGAACTGGCAGGAATCTCGCAGAGTGTCGCGCGGCACGAGCTACATGTCCGGCCGGACGCTCGGCCCGTCAAGTAGAGGAAGCGGGATTATAGTGCTGAGCAGAACGTCATAATACGGGCGGAAGTCGAGAAGCTTATGGAGGCCGGCCACATACGCGAGGTGCAGTTCCCAAGCTGGCTCGCGAATGTGGTGCTAGTCTCCAAGCCCGGCAACAAATGGAGAGTCTGCATCGATTTCCGCAACCTGAACAAGGCATGTCCGAAAGATTTTTACCCACTGCCCCGGATTGACCAAATGGTGGATTCGACCGCTGGGTGCGAACTGATATACATGCTGGATGCATATCAGGGTTATCACCAGGTACCACTCGCCCGGGAGGATCAAGAGAAAGTCAGTTTCATCACGACGGACGACACTTACTGCTACAACGTCATGCCATTCGGACTGAAGAACGCGGGGGCTACGTACCAGCGGCTCATGAACAGGGTGTTCCGGAAGCAGATCGGGCGAAACTTAGAGGTATATGTTGATGATATACTCGTTAAATCATTCTGAGCGACCGACCTCTGTGCAGATATAGAGGATACTTTTCAGACATTACGGGCGTACGGGATCAAGTTGAACCCGCAAAAGTGTCTGTTCGGAGCAAAAAGTGGTCGTTTCCTAGGCTACATAGTCACCGAGCGAGGCATTGAGGCCAACCCCAGCAAGGTCAAAGCGCTACAAGATATGCCGCCACCCAGAAACTTGAAAGAAGTCCAACGCCTAACGGGCCGCATAACAACGCTATCTCGGTTCATCTCCCGGACAGTCGATCGGAGCATGCCCTTCTTCAGAATCCTACATGATGTGCATAGATTTTATATACTTTTATGCCTGTTTTGATGCACATTTACATACTTTGAGCTTGCTTGATCTATGTATTTTTATACTTCCAGCTTTTCTTTTAGCATATTTACTCTTTCTGTTCAGAGATATGCTTTTTCTGCATTTTTTGTACACAAGAGTCGAATTTAGTGAAAATTCTACATTCTTGGACAAACTTATGAGCTAAGCATTGGAGAAAGCACTTGGGCGTGTGCCACACACGACCCTGCCTGGGTGGAGTGCTCTGGCCGTGTGGTCAACCAGGAGAAACAGACAAGGAACTTGGCTTGGCCGTGTGAACCTCACACGGCCGTGCCAAGTTTTGAAGCAAATCAGAGTTCAATCCTTACATGGACGTGTGGATCTACATGGTCGTGTAAGGTTTCCAGAGACCAAGAAGGCCCTGGTCGTGTGCATCACACGGCCGTGTAGGGTTCCCAGTGCTTAAAAGTGTTCTGGCCGTGTGCACCACACGGTTGTGCCAGGTTTCCAGAAGCTGGGGCAGTCCAGGCCGTGTGGATCTACACGGCCGTGCTTGGAGGTCTTGATGGGAGTTGTCCACGGCCGTGTACACCACACGACTGTGTATGGATGGCAGAGAGGGGAAAGGCTCTGGCCGTGTGAACCTCACACGGCCATGCCTCGGGGCCGTGTGGCGCCCGAAAGCCCCCCTCTATTTAAATCCTCTTTGAAGATTTGAAAGGGGATCTTCTCTCCTTTGGGAGAAAGCAAGATTTGGTGGATTCCTCCCATTCTTGGGAGGATTTTTGGATGATCTAAAGGGAGATCTTGACGAATTCGACTCCGAGAGCGAGGATTGGATCCGAAGATGGAGCTATATTGTAGATAAGTTTTCTTTCTCTCCTCTTCTTGGATTGGGATTGAAGAAATGCTCGTAATCTTCTTATCTTTGGTTTTCTTTCTTCGTTTTATGGAGTATATCTTTTTGTTCTAGGATGGAGGGAGTATTTGTGAGATAAATTGATGTAAACTCTTGTGGATTTGTCATTTCTTTGTTTCTATGATGTTGCCTAGTTTGTATCAATTGGATCTTGAATGATTAATTGTGATTAGGGCTTAATTCTCATTCTTGATTGATTGTTTAGATATCTTATAGACTTTGTAGAGATTAACTCTCACTCGATTTTCCGAGGGATCCACGTGACAGGTGCAAGCCCGTGTAAGGACGTTTGAGGGATAACCTTGAAGGGGAAATGAGAATATTCAAGAGGGTAGGATAGACTTTATGATTCAATCCTTGTATCTTTATGGGTTAAGAAGCTATGAACTTCTATGTTGCTATCCGAGGGAAGCATAGTAATAGGTGCAATCCTGTGCAAGGACAACGTAGGTTCATATCTAATTGATCACATTTAGGTACATTTTTCAGCCCTAAGCCGGTTATCTATTGCAAGAGAGAACCGGCAACCTTCTACAAATATTAGACAATTGAGAAATAAGAATTGGTAAACCATATACATTCAAGAGATCTTACAAAGAAACCAAAACTCCTAGAACCTCCCTTTATCATAACTCAAAGCCCAAACTCTTGTTTGTTAATCTTTCATTTTAGATTTGTTTTTCATCCTTAGCATTTGAAACCAATTGATTAGTTGTTTAGCTAATTCACTTTGAGATATTTCTAGTGCTTATTCCAGTCCCTGTGGATACGATAATCTTTTATATTACTAGCGACATTTCCGTACACTTGCGGAACGTGACACTACGCTGGGCGGCTAAATTCCAATGGGATGAGGAATGTGACCGAGCATTCGAAGAATTGAAGGCCTACCTAAACTCATTACCTGTATTAGTTAAGCCATCTGTCGGCGAGTCCCTCCGCATTTATCTGTCTTCAACCGAGCATGCGGTCGGATCAGCGCTAGTTAGGCAGAACGGCGACGAACAGCCAGTGTATTTCCTTAGCTACATTTTAAAGGATGCCGAGTCTCGCTACACTGGTCTTGAAAAGCTTGCCTTCGCACTTGTTTTAGCCGCTCGGAGGCTCCGACCATATTTCCTAGGGCATACAATCATTGTCATGACAAATAGCCCCTTGAGCCGAGTTCTATTAAACCCTGAGGCGTCCGGGCGGCTGATCAAGTGGACTACGGAGCTAAGCGAGTTCGACATACAGTATCAACCCCGGACGACGATCAAGGCACATTCGTTGGCAGACTTCGTAACTGAGGTACAAAATCCCGAGCCCGAAGCCACCTGGAAGGTATATGTAGATGGATCATCCACTCGGCAGGGAAGTAGAGTAGGCGTGCTGCTGGTCTCCCCCATGGAGAACGGATGCACCTATCTGTACGACTGAACTACAGAGCAACCAATAATGAAGAGGAGTATGAGGCGCTTATAGCAGGTCTGCAGGCTGCTCGGCATGTGGGAACTAGCAATGTGTTAATTTATTCAGACTCACAGTTGGCCGCTCAGCAACTTGCGGGAGCATTTGAGATAAGCAACGTTAGGCTAAAGCTTTATGTGGAAGCCTTCGCCAAACTTAGGGCCGGTTTCCGAGAGGTGGTGGTACAGAAGGTCCCCCGCACGGCCAATCAGGCTGCAGATGATCTGGCTAAGTTGGTCAGTTCGATATCACCAATCGTCATTGAGCAGCCGGCCGAGCAAGTGTCCCTGGTCGCCCACATTGACCGAATGGAGGGACTCACATTCCCAAATGACTGGCGAATGGCTGTAGCAGAGTTTTTGAAGTCCGGAACAACGCTGTCCGATTGGTCGGAGGCACATCTACTAAGAAGAAGAGCTGGTCGGTTCGTCCTCATTGGCGACCAGCTCTACAAAAAGGCGTTCTCCAGGCCTCTGCTTAAATGCGTCGGCTCGGAGGATGTGGACCACATTTTGCAAGAAGTACACCAAGGCTCATGTGGCTGGCATTCGAGCGGCCGCTCGTTGGCGAGGAAGATTCTTTTGGCCTACTATTTTTGGCCAACTTTACAGGAGGATGCCACTCGGACAGTCGCCACGTGCTTATCCTGCCAACGATATCACAGTTTCTCACATCGTCCCGTGGAAGAATTAAAAACTTCACGGTGTCCTGCCCGTTCGATCAATGGAGCATGGACATTGTGGGACTATTTCCAATGGCAATCGGATAGCGAAAGTTCTTGCTAGTAGCCGTGGACTATTTCGCCAAATGGATTGAAGCCGAGCCGCTAGCTAAAATAACTGAGGAAATGGTCAAGAAATTTATATGGCGGCATATCATTTGTCGGTTCGGCATCCCGCGGCGGCTCATCTCCGATAATGGAAAGCAGTTCGTGGGTCAACAGCTCAAGGAATGGTGCGAGGGGTACGACATTCAGTAAGCCTTCACCTCTGTAGCATATCCCCAAAGTAACGGGCAAGCCGAAGTCACCAATCGGAAGATCTTACGAGTTCTCCGGGCTCAGCTCGACCATGAAGGTGGCAGTTGGGACGACGAGCTACCCGGGGTATTATGGGCGCTCCGAACGATGCCCAAGGAGGGAACAGGAGCGACCCCCTTTAACCAGGTGTACGGGGGAGAAGCCATCGTCCCGGTAGAAGTCGGGATAGAATTCGACCGGATCAAAGTGTACGACGAGAACAATGCTGAGCGGAGGCATTTGGAGCTGAACTTGGTGGACGAGACGCGAGCCAAAGCCGCCGTTCGATTGATGGCGTATCGGCAGAGGATGAAGCAAAACTACAACAGACGGGTAATTCCCAGATCTTTTCAGGTCGGCGATCTCGTCTGGAAGAAAGTCAAGCCGGTCGACGACGTGACCAAGTTGGGAGCTCCTTGGGTCGGGCCGTTCAAAATTGTGGAAAAGCTCCATTCGGGCGCCTATTACCTCGAAGATGAAGATGGACAGAAGTTAGAGCGACCGTGGAGCACAAATCACCTCCAGCCGTACCGAGTTGGGTGAAAGGTGTGCCATTGTAACTCGTAGCGTTCAATTTTGTTGTATCTTTTGACCGCAGGAGTAAAGTCGAAGGAACAATTTATGCCGAACGAAGGCCGTCGAGCGGCGACGTTAAATCCCTGAGTCGGACTGGCGACTATAAACACTCCGGTCCGAAGACTGTTGAGTGACGATGTTAAATCCCTGAGTCGGACCGGCGACTATAAACACTCCGGCCCGAAGACCGTCGAGCGGCGACGTTAAATCCCTGAGTCGGACCAGCAACTATAAACCCCCCGGCCCGAATACCGTCGAGCGGCGACGTTAAATCCCTGAGTCGGACCGGCGATTATAAACACTCCGGCCCGAAGATCGTCGAGCGGCGACGTTAAATCCCTGAGTCGGGCCGGCGACTATAAAAACTCCGGACCGAAGACCGTCGAGCGGCGATGTTAAATCCTTAAGTCGGATCAACGACTATAAACCCTCCGACCCGAAGACCGTTGAGCGGCGATGTCAAATCCTTAAGTCGGACCGACGACTATAAACCCTCCGGCCCGAAGACCGTTGAGCGGCGACGTTAAATCCCTGAGTCGAACCGGCGACTATAATTCCTCCAGCCCGAAGACCGTCGAGCGGCGACGTTAAATCTCTGAGTCAGACCGGTGACTATAAACAATCCGGCCCGAAGACCGTCGAGCGGCGACGTTAAATCCTTGAGTCGGACCGACGACTATAAACACTCAGCCCAAAGACTGTCGAGCGGCGACATTAAACCCTGAGTCGGACCGGCGACTATAAACCCTCCGAGACGAAGACTACCGAAGGCCGCTTAGAAAGAATGCGGTCGAAGAAATAACATCAACAGAAGCGGAGTTTATGTTGACCCGTCGTTCAAAAATACATGGACAAGTAGGCTAAAAGTCAAATTACTTCAAAACACAAACAGAGACAAGTTAAAGATGCTCCTCACTCTAGTACATCAAAGATGGGCTCGAAAATGGTCTCTAGTAGGCCGACCATGTCTTTGGGAGGTATAGAGGCTGTCTTCGGGAGATGTCCCTTAGCCTTCAGATAAATCGTTGTCGCCCAAATGACTTCCTCAAAGGCTAGAACTAGCCGATCGCTAAACTTCTCGCCAAATTCGTCCGAGCAGAGAAAGTTTTGTTTCATCGCCTCGAAGCGGCCTGATTCACTGTCTTGATATTCATTTAGCGCAGCTCGGGAAGTGTCAAGAGCATCTTGGAGATCTTTCTTGTCTCCTTGAAGTTTTGCTTCAACAGCCGATCGACCCTCCTGCTCGGCGGATAGCAGGTCGGCCAACTCCTTGACGCGCTGCTCCAGCACTCGGGCCTGCACATTCTTTGCTTCTAAATCGGTGACGACCCTATTCTTTCTGTTGGTGGCCAGCTTGATCTCCTGGTTGTGGGACTTAACCTGGGCTTCGAGCCTAGCTACCCTGGTTTCCAAACCAGAGGACTTGTGCCACTCAGCCGCCAGCTGTTTCTCTGCTTTGGTCAGCTCGGACCGAAGCGTGGCGTATAAAGGCCCCTGAGCCGGCGCCCCTCCAGAAATTTGGAGCTTCTTCAACTCTTCCTCCAGCGCGGCCAGGCAGTTGCTGACCGCGATATTCTCTACCCAGTTCTGCGTTCAGATGGAATAATGTCAAGAACCAAAGTAAATAGTCATGTATTGTGTTAAGAGGCATACCCCGGTAGCTTGCTGCAAATGGCTGTCTCCGAGCTGGCCAGGAGTCATCAATGCAACGCGGGCCCTCGCATCCTCCCATATCTTGGCGAGCGGTTCACAGATAGTGATCTGATGCTCCGGGGCGACTGGCCGATCAGCCGCCAGAAGAAATTCTTCTGTTGGGAGGTGGAGGACGACCTTAATCACTCAACCGCCGCTCGGATCAGATTGAGCTGAGGTTGCGCGCCCGGATGACTCGCCGAGCGGGGCGGAGATTATTCCAGAACGCCTAAGCCGAAGATGAGCTCGTGGCTGGGAACTGACGAGCGACGCCCCAAGGGAAGCCACGGGCAGATCAAGCTAGGAAGGAGTTCGATCCGAGGAAATGGCCTCGATTGGAGCAGGGGCCTGGGTGATTGCTACAGAGGTAATGCCAACCTGCTCTGTCACCGGCTCCACGGAAGTGGCTGATTGGGTGTGGAGGTCTGTCCGGCGCCGTTTGCGTATTATCAATGGGGAATCTTCAGCTGAGTGCCCCGCTTCTTCCGACGTCGGACGCCCGGTGGATGAGATAGCATCACCGACCGGCGCGGTTGCAGGTATCTGAGCGGCCAATTCTCCAACTGCTGGCGGAGCTTCTTCGCTCTCGCCCTCGTGTGAGCCGACCGGGGTGATGCCCAGATCGGTCATCTCCTTCGCGACCGCCGCCTCCACCTCGGCAGCTTTCAACTTCATCCAATCAGCAACCTTGGCGCGCCACATGATTTCGGCTGCATAAAAGAAGAATAAATCAGTTAGACCAAAAGGAAGGGGTGAGGAAAACACTTACCCATGCTGCTCGGAAGCTTCGTTCTGATCGGGCTCGGTCCAAATATATATAGCACCCCCTCGTAGAGCAGCTTGTTGATGTTGAATCTTTGCCCGACTAGTAAATTGGCTGCATGGAGGTAATCTGGCTGGCTCTTATATTTACCGAGGTCCGGTGGGCTCGACACAGTGGTATGCCATTTAGTGCGGAAGGATGGTCGCTCAGGAAAACAGAGATAGAAATAGTTTTCCTTCCAATGTTTGTTTGAGGTCGGCATCTTGTCGAAGATGTAAAATACCGGAAAAATAGGAAATATTAATAAGGGATTTTTCTGGAATTTTTGGAAATTTTTCGGGTATTTTTCGGAGCTCGTACGGACGAGTTAACGGGGACAAAAACGGGGCCCGGGAAAAGCCTGTTTAGGTTACCCCGTTTAAGTGAGGAAATATTTATATTTACATTTCCTTATTCTTTTATATTTCTTAATTTTCTTTTCTCTACCCCGCCGAAACCTCTCGAGCGGCGATTCCTTCCCACGCGCACCCGAGCCCGCCGGTTTGCCCTAACCGCCGGCCCCGGCGGTTTCTTCCTCGCCGGCGTTTGATCAAGAGCCAAACCCCTCTTCTCTCTGCGCCTTCTCCACCCGACAGCACCGCCGGGTGCTCTTCCTCCTCCCTGAGCCACGCGCCGCCGCCACCCCTGCCGACGCTGTGCCCTAGCCGAGCACTGCCGACGTCGTGTCCTAGCCGACCGCTTCATTGCCGGCGATCTTCCCTGAGCCGAGCATCACGCCGGCAGCCGACCTATTGCCTTTGCCCTAGCCTGGATCGCGAGCTTCTCCGCCGCTGAGATCAGGAACGCGCCGGCGATGCTTGAGCGACCACCGACGAGTCTCCTTTTTTTCTCCTTGCGCTCATGAGGTGCCGCCGGTCACTGGAAAACCAGCGCCGTCGCCGTGCCCTAGCAGTGGTCGTTGAGGTAGCTGTTCGACCCTAATATTTGCTTTGGATATCTGGTTTGTTTGTGGTGTTGACCTTTTGATTTCATTTCGATCCGATGATGGCAGTAGATAGCGCTGTTTAGGTGGATCTGGGAATTTGGGTGTGTGGGCTGCTCTTTGGTCCAGCATCCACTCCTTTTGGCAGTAGATCAGTGTTCACGACTGTGAATTGAGGTAAGTGTAGGGATTTGAAACGTGTTGTAGATAATGGATTAATTTAGGTGTGATTTGATTACATGATCATATGTAGTAATTTTGCTACGTGATGTGATGAATTAGGTTTATGTATAGAATTGGATTGGTATTGAATTTAATCCATTGCTTGTTTTGTTACATGGGATCAATTCCATTTCTAAGGAAGGATAAGGTTATTAAATAGGTTTGGAGATTTTTATTTAGTTATATAGCTAAATACATTATCTGTTTGATAACACAGGACTTTGACGCGAGACGGTATCTCGACGTTGGATTGGACATTTCTTATTTGGAGGCGGGTACTTTTGACTTTTGTTGTCTTTGATATGCTTAGTAATGGAATTAACATGTTTCATTAATTATATTTCTTTACTTTGCATATCAATTGTACTTGCTGAGTGTTGGACTCACCCCGCCTCCATTGTTGATATTTTCAGGTTGATGCTGTCAGGAGAGAGTTCCAGTTGCTGGTCCCTGCAGACCTCGAGGATAGGATTTGGTTTCCGTTTTGGTTTCTTTTCTGTTCTAGACTATTTAAAACTTGTTAGGTTTTAGATTTATTCCACCTATGGACGTTGTATGGATTTTATGATGTCGATGAAATTGGATTTGGTTTTATTCTACTACATGCCTGCCTGAACGGCAGAAGAGGTAAGAAAAATCGGATTTGGGCTTTACGAGTGTAGTTGAGTAGGGTGGATTTCGAGTCAGAGTATTATTACTGCGTGGTTGTGTCAGCCAGAGGCTGAATATATATATAAACTGCGTGGTGATTGATTTTATTTATTGTTATGATTCCAGCCGCCTGTGGCTGAGTATTTAGTGCTTGTAGAAATTTTTGATTGTCCGTCGTACAGGGGAGATGCTGCCGAAATTTTCTCGGACAGGGACTCCTCTGGGGGCGTGACAATTTAGTGGTATCAGAGCACAGTTATACGATCTTTTGTTTCGTATTTTGGATTTTCGGGATTTATCTGATACCAATTTATTGGTATCAGAGCAGGTTATGGATACCTGCTTTTGGTTTCTGGAGATTTATCGGATACCGGTTGTTGGTATTCTGGATATTTGGGTTAGCCAGGTTTGCGAGTCAAACTGGGCATTATCGGATTTTCGATATGGTTATGTTTCGGATTTCTGTTTCGGATTTATTTGGATTTCCGACGATATGTACGTTCGGAATTTTGAGGTCAAATTGGGGACTGGACAGCGACGGAACATCTCCAGACAGCAAATAGGTATGTTGTTATTTTATGTTGGTTATATTGGTATTGATATCTGTAATTTAATTTAACAGATATGAGACGATCTACTCGTATTGCTGCGAGACGTGGTGCTGGTCGACCACGTGCGAGGACCACGGGATCTCTGGATATGCCAGAGATGCCCACTGTTAGGATGACCACGTAGAGGACTATGGAAGCTGGACTCGCCAAAGATCCCTACTGGTTGAGCCTGTCGGTCAGCACAGACTCAAGATACTGCGGGCGCGTCTGGCTCTCAGACTCCGGTGGCTTCGTTAGAGGTACCCACCCATACAGTATACACTGGACCACCGCCACTTGGACCTGTCCTACACCAGTGGCACCTGTACCTCCAGTGCCTACAGTAGCAGCAGCTGTTCCACATCCGGTACCTTTTCCTACCGTACCTCCAGTTGCCACCACGTTTGTTCCCCAGGCAGTACCACCGACGGCTTATGCTCCGGTATATACAGTAGCACCGGGAGTTCCTCCTCCGGTCTATTCCGCGGTACCACCTGTAGTATCAGCTCCAGTGTTTCCGCCAGTTCCTGCAGCCGTCCCGACACAGATCACTGATATTGTCGCTGCACGAGCTAGGATTCCAGCACTGGCCGAGTCGATGAAGACTCGTTTCACTCTTTTCCGCGGAGATCTCGATCCGAGTATGGCTCTGTCATGGATAGAGACTATGGAGCAGACTTTCTTCTATATGGCTTGCTCCGAGTGGGAGAAAGCAGAGCTGGCTGCTTATCATTTACGGGATGAAGCAAATGCCTGGTGGGTTACTCAGCGTTCTATTATTGGTGAGCGCAACGTCACATGGACCAGGTTCAGAGAGGCTTTTGAGAGCCGTTTCTTTCCACTGTCCTATCAGATGTCTCGCCGACAGGATTTTATGAGTCTGAGGCAGAATAACCGCTCAGTGACCGAGTATAATACAGAATTCCTCCGGTTGGCTCAGTTTTGTCCAGAGTTAGTTGCGGAGGACAGAACTCGCATGATGCAGTTTATACAGGGATTGGATGGTTATCTGCATGTACAGCTTGCCGGATTAGGGATTACATCTTACTCTGATGCATTGAATCGAGCTTTGATGATAGAGTTAGCTCGGCAGACAGCATATCCGGACAGGAAAAGAAAGCATACGGGTCAGACATCAGGGCAGGTCCAGCAGACAGAGTAGTCGCAGACAGTCAGGTCAGAGTTCTTCTGGGGCATCTCGTAGGCCTCAGAAATCAGGGCGGTCTTCTTCAGGACGTTCCCGGTTTTCTCAGCAGAACCGGCAACCGCCTTCCGGTGATACTCATTGTTTCAGATGTGGATCCAGAGATCACCTCACCCCAGCTTGCTCTCTGGGACAGTCAGTTTGCTTTTATTGCAAACTGCCGGGGCACCAGAGCCGAGATTGTCAGCTGAAGGCTCAGCACACGGCTTCCGGAGGGTCAGGTCAGAGGGGACAGTCTAGTCAGTCAGGGGCATATCGAGGAGGGCAGAAAGCCCAATCTTCACAGCGTCAGCAGGGAGTAGCTCCCTCCGCAGCAGCATTTGGCATGCTTGGACAGGAGTACTCCAGTGCTTCTGTAGCACCCCAGAGTTTTGCTCCAGGACCTTATTATCCGACTCAGGGGCAGTATCAGACTCAGTCCCAGCCAGCTGCACAGTATCAGTCACCATCCTCTCAGTCTTATCTGGCACATAGTCCAGCAGCGCCTCAGTGGCAGGCTTCTGCCCAGCCGCAGCAGCCGCTGGCAGCGTTACCACCTCCTCCTCCGCCAGAGACTGGTCGTGTTCATGCTATTACCAGAGAGGATGCTCAGCGGGCCGACGGATCCGTTTTCCGCGGTACGATTTCCATTTATGCATTTTAGTTCGCATTCTTTTATATCCCGTACCTTTATGCGGGAGATTGGTAGATTACCTACTGTTAGGTTGCGGCGATTGACTGTCTCCCTACCGTCCGGTGATACTTTAGACGTCACCCAGGAGATCAGAGGTTGCCCGTTAGACTTTGGCAACATGATACTTACGGTAGATCTTCTAGTATTGGAGATGGTCGAGTTTGATATCATTCTTGGCATGGATTGGCTGTCAATATATCATGCTACCGTTGATTGCCAGACGAGGGTGGTCACCTTCCGGCCTCCGAACCAACCCTCGTGGAGTTTCACTGGCATTAGAGACGACGGCATCTCGATTATTTCGGCGATTCAGGCGCAGAAGCTGCTGTCTCACGGCTGTCATGGTTTTCTGTTATCGTTGATCAGTACTGAGGACAGTAGTAGTTCGCAGCTCTCCGACGTTCTTGTTGTCCGGGAATACCCAGATGTATTTCCAGAGGAGCTGCCAGGTTTGCCTCCTAGAAGGCCAGTGGAGTTCGCTATTGAGCTGATTCCAGGAACCGCGCCGACATCGAAAGCTCCGTATCGTATGGCACCAAAAGAGTTGAACGAGCTGAAGGTTCAACTCCAGGAGCTTTTAGACAGGGGATTTATTCGCCCTAGTGTTTCACCATGGGGTTCTCCAGTTCTATTTGTCAAGAAGAAAGACGGCACCATGAGATTATGTATTGACTACAGGCAGCTGAATTCAGTGACCGTCAGAAATAAATATCAATTACCACGGATTGAGGATTTGTTTGATCAGCTTAGAGGTACTTGGTATTCTAAGATTGATCTGCGATCCGATATCATCAGTTGAGAGTCGAGATTCCGATATCCAGAAGACCGTACCAGATACGGTCATTATGAGTTTTGGTAATGCCATTTGGCTTACCAATGCTCCAGTGTGTTTATGGATTTGATGAACCGCATCTTTCTGAGTATCCGGATCAGTTTGTTATCGCTTTCATTGATGACATATTGGTCTACTCTCGCTCCGAGGAGGAGCATGCACAACATCTTCGCACGGTCTTAGAGATTCTTCAACGACATCACCGACGCCAAGTTCAGCAAGTGTGCATTCCGCTATCCTCGTTGGGTTTCGGGACACGTGGTTTCTAGCAGGTATTTCATTGATCCTCGAAGATCGAGGTACACCGGTTGGGAGCACCAAGTCGCCTCAGAGATCCGTAGTTTTCGGGTTTGGCGGATATTACCGACGCTTTGTCGAGGGATTCTCAGTATTGCTATGCCTGACACGCCTTACCGGGAAAGGCGTGAAGTTCATATGGTCCGAGGATTGCGAGACCAGCTTTCAGGAGCTGAAGCGGAGATTAGTGTCGGCTCCAGTTTTGGTTTTACCTTCTGGAGAGGATGGATTTGTACTTTACACCGACGCGTCTCTACAGGGTTTGGGCGCTGTTCTGATGCAGCACGGTAGAGTAGTCTCTTATGCTTCTCGTCAGTTGAAGGAGCATGAGAAGAACTATCCAGTTCATGACTTGGAGTTAGCTGCCATCATCTTTGCTCTGAAGCTTTGGCGTCATCATTTATACGGTATCACATTTGAGATTCTCACTGATCATAAGAGTCTCAAATACATTTTCACTCAGAAGGAGCTTAATCTCCGACAGAGGAGATGGATGGAGTTCCTGAAGGACTACGATTGTACCATTAGCTATCACCCGGGGAAAGCTAATGTGGTTGCAGATGCACTCAGCAGGAAGTCCAGAGGGACTTTGGCTTGCCACCGGACTTCAGTCACGGACTTGATTCAGAGTTTCTCAGAGTTAGATCTTGAGGAGCAGGGACCGACAGAGCAGGGTATTCTGGTTACCATGGTTGCTCAGTCGTCGATCAGGACGAGGATCCGAGAGGCACAGGCTAGTGATCAGCATTTGCAGTTTATTAGCAGTCAGATAGCTTCCGGGCAGCAGACCGAGTTTACACGAGACGAGGAGGGTATCATATACTTCCGAGGCAGATTATGCGTACCTCAGTCTCATCCGGTCTTACAGGAGCTATTACAGGAGGCACACCGTTCTCGATTTGCGATCCATCCAGGCGGGACCCGTATGTATCGAGACTTGAGGCGTTCCTACTGGTGGAACGGCATGAAGAAGGACATCGCGGATTTCGTAGCTAGATGTCTTGTTTGTCAGCAGGTGAAGGCTGAACACCAGAGACCTGCAGGATTACTTCAGCGGATTCCTATTCCTGAGTGGAAGTGGGATCACATTACCATGGACTTTGTGGTAGGGTTGCCGAGGACACGACGAGGCCATGACGCGATTTGGGTAATCGTTGATCGATTAACCAAATCAGCGCACTTCTTAGCGATTCGGAGGACTGATCCCCTGGATCGATTAGCAGATTTGTATTGCCGAGAGATTATCAGACTACATGGCGTTCCATTGAGTATCATTTCGGATAGAGATCCACGGTTTACGTCTCGTTTCTGGCAGAGTCTGCAGCAGGCCTTGGGCACACAGCTTCGCTTCAGTACAACCTTCCATCCACAGACAGATGGACAGTCAGAGCGGACCATTCAGACTTTAGAGGACCTGCTGAGATCATGTGTTATGGATTTCGGAGGCAGTTGGGAGGACCATCTGCCATTGGTAGAGTTTGCCTACAACAACAGCTTCCATTCGGCTATCCAGATGGCACCGTTTGAGGCGTTGTATGGTAGACCTTGTCGGACACCCGTCCTCTGGGATGAGGTTGGAGAGGCTCAGTTGTTGGGACCTCATAGAGTTCAGCAGGATGCAGAGTTGGTCCGTACTATCAGACGGAGGATGTCAGAGGCGCAGGATCGCCAGAAGAGTTATGCTGATCGGAGACGCAGACCACTAGAGTTCTCTGTTGGCGACCATGTATTTCTGCGAGTTTCACCCACGAAAGGGGTGAAGAGATTTGGCCTCAGAGGTAAGCTAGCTCCGCGGTACATTGGTCCTTTCGAGATCTTGGAGAGGATCAGAGCAGTAGCTTACCGATTGGCACTACCACCGTCCCTGTCAGGCGTTCACGATGTATTTCACGTATCGATGCTGAGGAGATACGTGCCTGATCCGACACATGTGCTGGCAGATATTCCAGTTCCAGTTCAGCCTGACATTACCTATGAGGAGGTTCCGGTACGGATTCTCGACCGGAAGGAGCGTCAGTTGCGGAACAAGACCATCCGGCTGGTTAAAGTCGGATGGCAGCATCATTCGGACGAGGAGGCTACTTGGGAGCTCGAGGACACTATCCGAGCTCGATATCCCCATCTTTTCACTTGAGGTATGTGATTTATTTACCGTTCAGCATTTATACTCAATATCTGTTGTTAGTACTTGCTGGTGGTAGATAACGAAATTTGGGGACCAAATTTTTATAAGTGGGGGAGAATGTAAAATACCGGAAAAATAGGAAATATTAATAAGGGATTTTTCTGGAATTTTTGGAAATTTTTCGGGTATTTTTCGGAGCTCGTACGGACGAGTTAACGGGGACAAAAACGGGGCCCGGGAAAAGCCTGTTTAGGTTACCCCGTTTAAGTGAGGAAATATTTATATTTACATTTCCTTATTCTTTTATATTTCTTAATTTTCTTTTCTCTACCCCGCCGAAACCTCTCGAGCGGCGATTCCTTCCCACGCGCACCCGAGCCCGCCGGTTTGCCCTAACCGCCGGCCCCGGCGGTTTCTTCCTCGCCGGCGTTTGATCAAGAGCCAAACCCCTCTTCTCTCT
Organism: Zingiber officinale; assembly: GCF_018446385.1. Classification (NCBI taxonomy): domain Eukaryota; kingdom Viridiplantae; phylum Streptophyta; class Magnoliopsida; order Zingiberales; family Zingiberaceae; genus Zingiber; species Zingiber officinale. The sequence continues at coordinate 110,648,459 of NC_055997.1, forward strand.
GCGCCTTCTCCACCCGACAGCACCGCCGGGTGCTCTTCCTCCTCCCTGAGCCACGCGCCGCCGCCACCCCTGCCGACGCCGTGCCCTAGCCGAGCACTGCCGACGTTGTGTCCTAGCCGACCGCTTCATTGCCGGCGATCTTCCCTGAGCCGAGCATCACGCCGGCAGCCGACCTATTGCCTTTGCCCTAGCCTGGATCGCGAGCTTCTCCGCCGCTGAGATCAGGAACGCGCCGGTGACGCTTGAGCGACCACCGACGAGTCTCCTTTCTTTCTCCTTGCGCTCATGAGGTGCCGCCGGTCACTGGAAAACCAGCGCCGTCGCCGTGCCCTAGCAGTGGTCGTTGAGGTAGCTGTTCGACCCTAATATTTGCTTTGGATATCTGGTTTGTTTGTGGTGTTGACCTTTTGATTTCATTTCGATCCGATGATGGCAGTAGATAGCGCTGTTTAGGTGGATCTGGGAATTTGGGTGTGTGGGCTGCTCTTTGGTCCAGCATCCACTCCTTTTGGCAGTAGATCAGTGTTCACGACTGTGAATTGAGGTAAGTGTAGGGATTTGAAACGTGTTGTAGATAATGGATTAATTTAGGTGTGATTTGATTACATGATCATATGTAGTAATTTTGCTACGTGATGTGATGAATTAGGTTTATGTATAGAATTGGATTGGTATTGAATTTAATCCATTGCTTGTTTTGTTACATGGGATCAATTCCATTTCTAAGGAAGGATAAGGTTATTAAATAGGTTTGGAGATTTTTATTTAGTTATATAGCTAAATACATTATCTGTTTGATAACACAGGACTTTGACGCGAGACGGTATCTCGACGTTGGATTGGACATTTCTTATTTGGAGGCGGGTACTTTTGACTTTTGTTGTCTTTGATATGCTTAGTAATGGAATTAACATGTTTCATTAATTATATTTCTTTACTTTGCATATCAATTGTACTTGCTGAGTGTTGGACTCACCCCGCCTCCATTGTTGATATTTTCAGGTTGATGCTGTCAGGAGAGAGTTCCAGTTGCTGGTCCCTGCAGACCTCGAGGATAGGATTTGGTTTCCGTTTTGGTTTCTTTTCTGTTCTAGACTATTTAAAACTTGTTAGGTTTTAGATTTATTCCACCTATGGACGTTGTATGGATTTTATGATGTCGATGAAATTGGATTTGGTTTTATTCTACTACATGCCTGCCTGAACGGCAGAAGAGGTAAGAAAAAAATCGGATTTGGGCTTTACGAGTGTAGTTGAGTAGGGTGGATTTCGAGTCAGAGTATTATTACTGCGTGGTTGTGTCAGCCAGAGGCTGAATATATATATAAACTGCGTGGTGATTGATTTTATTTATTGTTATGATTCCAGCCGCCTGTGGCTGAGTATTTAGTGCTTGTAGAAATTTTTGATTGTCCGTCGTACAGGGGAGATGCTACCGAAATTTTCTCGGACAGGGACTCCTCTGGGGGCGTGACAGAAGAAAACAAGACCGATCCGCGATTGGAAGAGAAAAGTATCCCACTCGGACTGTTTGAGATAGTAGAAGTAGTTGAAAGTCTTAGGGGTTAAGGGGATGCCGTGCAGCTTAAAGAGGACAACCACCCCGCACAGCAACCTAAAGAAGTTAGGGACGAGTTGGCCGAGCGGGAGGCGAAAATAGTTGCACACCTCAAGGATGAACGGATGAATTGGAAAGCGCAGACCGACCACGAACTGGTCTTGAAAAAAGTAAACAGTGCCGGTCGAGGGGTCGTGTGGCCGATCGGAGGGTGTAGCTAGTATTAGTTAATGGTCATATGGAAGTTCGAAGGTTCGGGTGAGACTCAGTGCATCCCTCTCGTCGAACCGACTCTCTGTGGTGGTATACCAGAGGCCGGGGGCGAGGTCGGACTGACGAGAGGCACTGGCCATTGGTGATAAGGGCCAAAGCAAGAGATGGCAGAGGTTAAGGAAAAGGATGGCCGGAACAGTGTCTAAGAGGGCACGAATACGGCGAAAGTGCGAAGAAAAACACAAAAGAACTGAAAGGAAAAGGGCGAAGGTGTAACACCCACAAAATTATAATATAAGTATATGGGTGTTATTTGCTTTAGAACATAAAAGAAGAAGAATCAAAGAAAAAGAAATAAGAGAAATAAAAAGAAGAGGTGAAGGTTTGAACCTTGAACCTCCCACCAAGGATAGAAATAAAATTATGTATGTTAACCACTAGGATAATGAATAATATGTGAAAGGGAAATGATAGAAATTGTAGTTAAAAGTAAAGATATAATTTAGTAAGGGAACAAGAGAAAAACCAATGAGCTTTCTTCCTCTTGTTTACCTCTTGGTTAAGAAAAGAGTAGCAAAAGACAAGTTGTTTTCCTCCCTCTTCCTCTCTATTTTCGTGGAGTTTAAAGAGGATAGTGAAGAGAAGAGTTACGGGGAAAGGAATGAGGACATCTTTTCATTAAAAAAAAAAAATACATGTATGCATTAAGGAGGAAGGGAAGCAAAATTCATCTTTGTAACTTCCACTCACTTAGCATAAAAAGGAAGGGAACTAAAGGATTTCATTTTTTTTCCCCTTCTCCCTCACCCTTTGCCGAGACTAGCATCCTCCTTCCTCATCTCCACAAGCCAAGTTTAGGTTTCTCCCTAAGAGAAAACTAAACTACAAGAACGAGCCTTCAAGGTGTACCTTTCCAAGCAAGAGAAATCGAAAGGAGTGCTAGAAGAAGAAGCTCCCTACTTCCTCTTCACCAAGGGTACCATTTCTTAAGGATTAACAAGTGAACATTAGGTAAGCTTCCCCTCACCTGTGGTACAATGGTTTGTAGGGTTTTTCCATGGAGATAGATCGCTTAAAAATTTAGGTTTTTGGTTTAAGAAAAATTCGGTCAAAAAAAAAAAAAAAAAGAAAACAAGAAGAAGAGTTTAAGAAAGTGGTAATTAGATATGTTTTCTATTTTTTTTTTCTTGTGACATGTATTTTATGTAAGAAGTTAATCTATGGTTTCCATGCTAGAATAATTAATGAAAAATTAGTTTCATGATTTACATGTTTCGGCCAAGCATGAACAAGAAGATTAGGTAAGTTCAAGACTCAAACTAAGCATGTTTTCTTATTCTTTTTGTTATGTACCCTATGATAATGAGGTTGTTAACTTTTCTCTTACTTGTATGTTGTTTGAAACTCCATTTACATGCTCATGAATATTCGGCCAAGTAAGGAGTAAAGGCCTAGGAGAGTTTTAAACCTAAGACCAAGCATGCTAAGATTTTTCCTAAGGCAAGACATGAAGCTAAAATGTTATGCCATGATTGTATGTTAGTTATGAATTTTATTTCATGCTTATTAGGGTTCGGCTAGGATGAGAGTTGAAGTCTAGGAAAGTTGAAGCCAAGGCTAAGAGGCTCATGACCTTCTTGATAATATAATATGAAACTAGTTGATGTTTTATGGTTGCTTGTTATATAGAATTTTGAATACATATAACTTTCGGCCACATTAGGTTTAAAGCTAGTATGTGTAGTTTTTTTACTAAGTTTACTCATGTTGTTCCTTGTTATGAAGCCATGAAAATTGTGTAGGGTTTCCATGCTCTTGTGCCACTAGAAATTTAGTTACATGCTTGTTAAGTTTCGGCCACTACAAGTTTAAAGGGTCTAGGGAAATTTGAATCCAACTTATACATGCTTATGATGTCCTTGAGATATATGCTATGAAATGTAGTTGTGGTTCCCATGCTCTCATGTCGCTAAAAATCTAGTTCCATGATTTACATGTTTCGGCCCCTACAAGTTTAAAGGCTTAGAGAAATTAGAACCCAACTTATATAAACCTATGATGTTCTTGTGATGTATGCTATGGAATGTAGTTGTGGTTTCATACTCTTATGCCACTAAAAACCTAATTCCATGATTGTTAGGTTCGGCCACCTTGAATTAAGGGGTCTAGGAAGTTTGAAATTTTAAACAAACATGCTTATGTTGTTCCTCATGAAAATGTATAACATGTTGGCTTAAGTTTCAACACCTCTATGCTACTTGTAACCTAGGATGAGATAAGCTAGGGTTCGGCCATGATATGATTAGGAACTTAGGGAACTTAGAACCCAAACTAAATGTGCTTAAGTAGTTCCCTATGAAATATAATATGATATGAGTATAGGGTTTACATGTTTACATGTTGCTTAGAACTTGATTCCTCTTCATGAAAGGTTTCGGCCATGAAATAATTGGAAACCTAGGAGGGCTTAAAAAATTAGGTTAACATGCTTATGATCTTTCTTATGTTAGTATGTGAAGATATCATGAAAATTTTTATGTTTGTATGTTGTCTAGAGATCATATGGTCCTTTCATGACTTTCGGCCATATGGGTTTAGTGACTAGATATATCTCACATGCTATGAAGAAATGATATTTAATGATTCCATGAATGATTATATCTTTATAGGATATGTGTTATGTTCTTTCATGTATGCTTAAGACCCATGTATGTATGTACTATGTGCTCAAACCTGTTTATTTTATGACATGATAAAATGATACGTTTGTTATGCAAGCCTATGATTCATGCATGTGCTGTGTGCCCAAATATGCATGCTTTAAGATAAGTGATACTTCATGATGTAAGTTATGATTCATGCATGTGCTGTGTGCCCAAATATGCATGTTTTATGATATGTTAAGAAATATGATATGCATGTTTTATGATATGTTAAGAAATATGATATGCATGAAATGATAAGAACTATGATATGTAAGTTAAGTCATGCTACTTTACTTTATGTATGGCTTGTACCAAGGGTGGGCTCCATAAGCGCCCCGGGGTCGATGGACTAAGAAACGGGCCTCGTTATGGATGAGCTCCTAAATGCCCCTAGGTCGATGGACTAAGAAACAGACCTAGTATGTATGCCTTGTAGGGTTCAAGACTTGCTACCTTGGACCTACATAGGATGCGCGCATTTATGTATGTGGTACAAGCCGGGGCCCTAATCATGTTGAGATTATGTTTAAGTATGTATTGTATAAGTTTTCAAAAGACATCTGCATATGTTGCATGATATATGTTTAGGGATGTACCATGATTATACTTTATGATTACGCCATGCTAGTTATGATGATGTTATGCTATGACAGGATACGTTTGATGATCATGATATGTTATGCCATGATACTTTATGTTATGATTGATATGCCATGATATGCTCTTAACATGAAACACTTGTCTTTATGTCTTATGACTTGTGATTTTAATATGCTTGACGGTTTTTGTGAGTAGGAAAGGAACTTACTGAGCCATGAGTGCTCATAGCTTACTTTCTTGTACCACAGATAAAGGCAAGGAATGGATGTACTAAGGGAGTAGCAGGAGGGCTTGAAGGATGTGTGTGGTAGTGGACTGGCTAAAAGAAATGACCTGCTTTCATTTAATAAGAAATTTGCCATATTGATGTTTTTACTTTATGACTCCATGACTTTAAGTATGTGTTTGGTATTAAGACCCAAAATTTATGATAAGTATGCTATGTGAACCTTTTATGTCTATTGTGATTTTTAATTAAGAAAAAGGTTTTAAAATTCTCTAAGTAAGACTTCCGCTGTGTTAAGTATGCAAGTGTCGTCAAGTAACCCCCGTCGCCTTGGCAGGAGGGGCGGGGCGTTACAGAAGGGGCCTTACGAGAGATAGGACCAAAGGAAGAGGCGACAGATCACCAGAAAGCAAAGCAACGAGTTTGTGGGAACGCTGAACGAGAGGAAGCAGAAGCCTTCGGATGTGCACGCAATATCGTGAAGCGGCTGGGGAAGAGGAGATGTCCTTATAAATGTTGGGCTCAATCGACCGGAGTCGTCCGATCCAGGTCACGGGATCCAAGGAGGGGATCTGACCGTCGAATTTGAAAAATCCAAAGGTCACATCAGACCTGACGGCTCGAGTGAACGGTGATGGATGCGCGACCACGTGGCGCTCACCTACGGGTCGCATTTAATGAGCACCATCATGCGGGCATGGCCGCGTGCTCAACTTTAATGGCGGTGATTTACACAAATGCCGAGGAGTTTTCTAGGGATAATCAGCGTGACCGCTACCGGAGCGACGGGACAATGGCAAGCAAATAAAACTTGCCAAGTACCAACCGGTGACGCGCTAATCGGCATCACCCATTTGCGTAATCCCCGATCGGATAGACACTAACATCAACAGCTGAGTGGCAGACACGCCACCAAGTCAACGGTCCAGTCAGTCAGACTCGCCGCCTCCTTCGACTAGACTTGAAGGGAAGACATGTAATCCGGTGGCAAGGGGCGGGGCGCACAGAGGAAGGGGTCAATGGTATGAGATAGTCAAAGGTCCAGCCGAGCTGGGAGGAAGTCAAAGGTTCGGCCGAGCAGGGAGGAATCTCTCGGCCGACTGGCCTGGGTAGACCCCGGACCTGCTAAAAGACAGCTCGACCTGGGGTCGAGTTTCGACGGTCACAAGTTCCTTTATAGGGGAACCGCTATGCCGAGTAGCTGGGCTGCTGGTCTGAACGACAGAATAACTAGCTGGTGCCCCATCCAAGTATATGACCGATCGACCGATCGCCCAACTCACCTGGTCCGAGGTACGTGTATACCCGGGCAATCGGGAGGCCGAGCGATCAGTTTGACCGGCCCGGTTAAAGACAAAATGCTTAGAAGAGGACAAAAGGGGCAGCTAGTGATATCATTCTCGAGACGTCTGCCGCCGACAAGCAGCATGGTCGGCGGCCGGGCCGTACCAAGGATCGTACGGAGGGAGTTTCCGCTGACATGACAGAGATATGTTCGGACCATTGTGGTATGGCATCATGCATGCTTTTCTGACACAGTCATCCCAAGGTATGTTTTAAGGGACGTGCACATCTCGGGAAGCGTGCACGCGCCTCGCCGGGGTCCTATATAAAGACCTCCAGACTTCGACGGAGGTATGATTTTCTATCATCGTCTACTGTAGCCACAGTGTTTATTCCGCCTTTGTTCCTTCTTGCCATCGCCTGACTTGAGCGTCGGAAGGTCATCGTCGGGAACCCCTTCTCGGCCCGACTTTGTTGCAGGTTCGTCGGAGGCTTACGTCGCTGTGAAGATCACCGGGGAGCAGCAGAGAGCGCCACATCCCCAGTTCCATTGACTCAGTGCACGGATAGGATCAGTGTGGAAGATATCCGAGGGACCGCCGGACGAGGAGCAATGGAGTGGAGCTGAGGGAAGTGGACTTCAAGGCAACGTGAAGGATGACACCGAGAGGAGCCGCGGGTTCGGGTGCATCTAAGGGACGAAGGCCGAGGAAGTGGACTTCAAAGGCGACTCTGAAAAGGATGAGTGTGTGAGAATGTAATAGACCAATAGACTGGTCATAGGACCAGTCGACTGATCTAATTTCACAGAAAGCACAGAATGCTTCTGTGCTCATTGGTTAAGGGGACCAGTCGACTGGTCCCATGACCAGTCAACTGGTATATGACTGTTGGCAGAAAATGGGTTCTGCAGAGAGTCGTTGGTTGTGTCTAATGGCTACATCAGTCGACTGGTGCATGGACAAATTGACTGGTGTCGAGATTGAGTTGATATGATGATCAACTCTCTCCTCTTATTTATAGGAAGCTTTGAGGCATAAAGGAGGTTACTCATGCTTGTTGAATAACTCCTAAGTCATTGCCCAAAGCTTCTAAGTCATACTCTTCTTCCTATTCTTAATCTCCATCTTGTAAAAGAAGAAGAGTGATTTGTGAGAGGTTGTACTCCACCGAGAAGGAGTAAGCTCTAGCCGGAGATTGCCGGGAATTGATCCACCGAAGGATCAAGGGTTCGTCCACCTCAAGGACACACCGTGGAGTAGGAGCAAGCAATCTCTGAACCACGTAAAGGAATTGTGTTAGCGTTTGTATTCTTACTTTGTTTCATTGTTTTAGTTTTAGTATATTCTGCTTGCGCACTAACCTTGTAGAGAAGAAATCGATTTGGGGATGACCTAGCTATCCAACCCCCCTTCTAGCCGGCCACCGATCTCTTACAACCTTGGTGACTCAACTTGGAATGCAAGGTCATTTCAAAAAAGAATAACCATCGAGTAAATCTCTGATTATTTCAAGAAAAGAAAAATCATCCTGTAAATCTTAGATTATTTCAGAAAAAAGATAGTGATGTGAATAAATCTTGTATTATTTAGGGAATTAAATAATGATAACTTAAAAAGGGGAACTGAAGGAAAAAGTTTGATGTCTTCTTATAAAAGGTAATCCTTTCTGGCATCCAATGTACTCTTATTCTTCGTTCTCTAACTTGAGTGTCAAAGTGGTTGCGTCGGGAATTCCCTGACTATCATTCTAACTTCTTTTCTTCTTGTTTGTTGTCGTCTAGGCTCGCAGAACCACATCATTCTCGTTGTCATCAAGCGATTGACGATTAAAGTTGGCACTAAAGTCAACTCACCATTGATTCACTTGTTGGCGTTCACGAGCAAGATCAAATTGACATTGTTTGTGAAAAAATTGAGTTACAAACCTGAATCGGGATGTTAAGATGGATGATGTCGGAAGACCTAATGTCATTACTATGATAACAAAGGATTTCGATAAATTGGTAATGACAATGGTGCAAGCGGTATTAAAGGAGCAATTCTTGCATCCTCCACCAACAATTAATCCCTCAATTGAACCGCCACCCCGGTCGATTGAAGCAACACTGACACACCAAAATGTACCTTGTCTTACGACAATGCCGCCAACTACTTCTTCCATACCGATCGGTAACTTCATAGTAAGAGAATATTTTATATAATCTTCTAGTGAAACCCCTCAATGGGATTTTCTAAGAGGGTCTCGAATCTGGTGGAATGAAAGCTACGTTTTTGAAGGACGTCCTCCAAGATAAGTTGTCAAGACACTTTTGGATGTTGTAAATCATGGAATATAATGTACTACATATCCCAAAGATCCCATATGTAAATTTGAGAACGCTTCTTGATCACGCTTTCAGGCTCAGTGAAGAAATGATTTAGTAGACTCCCTACTTCTTATATCCGAACTTTTGAGGAGTTTAAAGTTATCTTCATATAGCACGTTGCAACTAACCGAAGATACCAAAAAACACATTGGGTATCTCCTTGGCTCGACTCGACTTTGCTCTATATGGCCTCATCTCACCGCTCGCGTGCCACTGAACTCTTCACGGTCTTGGAAGGCAACATCCTTATAGGTTTCGTCACGTCTAACCCTAGGAATAAGCAATTCACCAAGGCTCTTAACAAAGGTGATGTTTATGTGTTTCCTTAAGGGCTCATTCACTACCAGTACAACATCAGTGCTTCCAGTGCATTTGCCATCTCTGGCTTAGTAGCCAGAACCCTAGAATCATCTTGGTTCCAAATGCGGTCTTCGGATCGATGCCATCGATCTCTGACGAAGTGCTTGCTGTTGGTTCTGAAGCATGAAAAATATAGAAAACAAAATCTATAAACTGTAAAAACTTATAGTGCTCTTGGAGAAGAAATCTGAGAAGGAATCAAAGAATAACTCGCCATTGGAAGAGCGATCACGAACAAATCGAAAAGATCTTCAAGGTTCACAAACCAAATCCCAATCCAATGGTAATGGACGAATCAAAACTTATATTCTTCGCAACAACCCCTTATCTCTTTTGTGCACACAAGCGAACCTTGCACAGAGATCATACACATGGGACAAACCCTTTTTCTTTGACCTTGCACAAATTCACACAGCTTGTCTCGTCTTACTTATTAGACCTTGGACGCAATCTTATAGGAGAAGAATGACTCTTCCTCTTCCTCTATTAATAGAGGAATTTGAATGAGCTAGAAGATGAAGAGGAAGGGGTACAGGACATCATTTTATACTTCAGGGAAAATGGTTCGTGTGACAAAAATAGATTTCGTCAAATCTCAAGAGCATACAAAACATCATGTAGAAACAAGGTATGCCCATCACGTAGGTTGAGTTTGTATATTCCAACTCCTTTGACATCAATTCTTACATTGTTCCCACATATATCTATTTATTTCTAGGTAGTACTTGATGGTACTCCACATATGTAGCTTGATCACGAGTTACATGGTTTGTTACTCCTGAATCTATAATTAACAAAAGATAAGAATTAGCTAACAACACCGAACTAGCAACATAATGTGTTGGATCGAGACCGCGCTAGAGGGGGGGGGGGTGAATAGCGCTCGCGGCTATTTTGATCGTATCGGAATCCTATCGGAGTTAAATACGCAGCGGAATAAAAGAAATAATCACACAGAGACAGGTCGATTTTACTTTGTTCGGAGCCTTGATCGACTCCTACTCGAAGGCCCGCGATCCTTGATCGCTTCCGGTGGGCAACAACTATAAACTCGATAATAATTACAATTTGAAGTACAATAAATGACAACAATTAATTATACCGACGACAATATCGTAATCTGAAAATTCGGAGCTCCGGGTCATCGGTGTCTCGTAGCAGCACTTCGGAATCGTCTCGTGAGCAGCTTGTAGCAGAAAGATCGCTTGTAAGTTATTGATTCAAGAAGCTGCTCGAAGTCCCCTTATAAAGGGCATCCAAGGCGCCTTGAAAGCCATCCAAGGCGCCCCTCCGATCATGCAGATAAGCGCTGACCATTCTGCGCTTATCACCTTGAAGGCGCCTTCATCCACTCCAAGGCGCCTGCGCCTCCATCACCACTCAAGGCGCCTTGAACACTGTTTCCAGCTCTTCCTTTGTACCCGAGGCGCCCAAGCTCCATGGAGGCACCTCGGACATTGTTCATCCGAGGCTAATGTTGCTCTTTTGTCCCGCACAATGTGTTAGTCCACAAAATACACACATATCCTGCAAGACAAAGTTAGCACATATAATATCATAAATATGAATGAAAGTTCGACAGTCTCCGAACTGTCGGACTTCGGGTTTCCACCCGAAACCCTAGGTCGACCGACGCCTACTGTTCTACGGGAACACGCCTCACCTACTCCACTCGTGAGATTTACTTGGTGCTGATCCTCCAGACCGACTGGACTTTCCGCCTAGGGTTACCACCCCCTAGGACCTAGGGTTACCGCCCCCTAGGGTTTTTCTCCACCTAGGGTTACCGCCCCCTAGGACCTAAGGTTGCCGCCCCTTAGGGTTTTCCTCCACCTAGGGTTACCGCCCCCTAGGACCTAAGGTTGCCGCCCCTTAGGGTTTTCCTCCACCTAGGGTTACCGCCCCCTAGGACCTAAGGTTGCCGCCCCTTATGGTTTTCCTTCACCTAGGGTTACCACCCCCTAGGACCTAAGGTTGCCCCCCCTTAGGATTTTCCCTTACCTAACCGCAGTTAGGACTTATGCCTAAGTTCCACTTAGGACTTTCCTGCAAACTTGTTCAACATATTAGAAACAAAACACCTTAACTTTGAGCCCTTTGACATAATCAAAACATAAGTTCGATCATCGGATGCTTCCCGTACCAACAATCTCCCCCTTTTTGATTATGACAATACAGTTCAAAGTTAAGTAACAAATAAGACAGTAAGTACAGAAACTTAAACAAAAAACTTTATTATGCTTTCCCATTGATTATGTTTAAGTTTACTCTTTACTTAAATTTTCTCTCTCCCCCTTTGACATAGATCAAAAAGAAACCTAGGAAAAGAGAAAAATAGTCTATGTAACTTCCTCTCTCCCCCTTTGCTCTATGAATCGCCTTTTGCAAATATTGAATTTTGAAGATATAGCTTAAGTGAAAAGGGACTTAGCTTAATTTTGAATAAAATAATACTTATTTTTGAAAGAGAACTTGTTAGTTTTTGCCTCCACCAAAAATAATCTAAAATTTTAATTTAGATTATTTATTCAGTTGGTCTTTAAGTCCAAGTATGAGTCAAGTTTAAATAGTAATCAAATTATCTAATTGGTGTTGATCAGGTATCAGAGCCCTAAAGTACAGGTAATCTTAATCTTAATATTTCCATTTCCTTTAGTTTGAGAGATACTTTTAGCTAAGATAAGGTTATTTTTGTCTTTAACAAGTGACTCAGCAAATTTTTGTGATATCACAAAAAATGATTAAGTACTTATCTAAATTTGAAAATACTTAACTATATATTCAGCTTAAAAATGATTGTCTTGAGAAAACTTCTTGCCAAATAGCTAAGTTTAGAGTATAATCTAACTAAGCTTAGTTAAAGAAGACTTGATTAAGTACTTAGCTTAAAGAGGTTTTACGTAAAGGCTTAGCTTTGAAAACATTCTAGAAGAGTTGTAATTTAACAGCCAGGTCATAAATAATTTTAATTTTAAAGTTAAGTTAAAAATAACCTGAATTTTTGAAGATAAGTAAAAATAGTTTTTAATTTTGAGGTCAAGTTAAAAATTTTAAAGAAAAACTAATTTTAAAACCGACTCAAAATCACTCCCCCTTAATTAATGCCTTAATAAATTTTTGAATTCAGGAGTCCAAGCATGAGAGGTAAAAAAATATTATCCTATCTTTCCATCTCACTCATTCTAGATTAACAAGCATGTTTAGCATATGAGTGAGCGTGAGATGGAGTTGTCTTTGCAATTGATATAAAACATAAGTTTTGAATTTCAAATAATTTTGAAATGAAGTTTTAACAGATTTTAGGATGATTTTTGAAATTTAGTTTTGAAAAGATTTTTAAAGTAATTTTTGAAATTTAGTTTTGAAATTTTAAAATGATTTTGAAAAGATTTTGAAATTAAGTTTTGAAAGGATTTTAAAATGATTTTTGAAATTTAGTTTTGAAAAGATTTTAAAATGATTTTTGAAATTAAGTTTTGAAAGGATTTTAAAATAATTTTGAAATTAAGTTTTGAAAAGATTTTTAAAATAATTTTTGAAATTTAGTTTTGAAAAATTTTTAAAATAATTTTGAAATGAATTTAAAAGATTTTTGAAATAATTTTGAAATTAATTTTGAAAGATTTTTAAAATAATTTTGAGATGAATTTAAAAGATTTTTGAAATGAATTTTGAAAGATTTTTTAAAATAATGAAATTAAGTGTTATTTGAAAAAGTAATATTAATTATGAATCTATTTTTGAATTAATTATAGATACGAGTTTAATTCTGAATTTGAATTTTAAATTCCTTAGTCATCTCACCCGATCTAAATCTTCAATCAGGTAATCCTACGATTGTTGTGAGATGAATTGAGGTTCAATTTACAGGTTTAGTTTAACTTTGTGTTAGATTCAGGTTTAGCTTTGGGTTCAACAAGTAAGCATTCTTTGGATAAACTTCTGGGCTATGGTGAGTCACAAGGAACTCATTAAAGTAACCATGCCTTCGAGGTTTTCCAAATAGTCCTACCCATTGAACTTAATACTAAACCTTGGTCTAACTAGTTAGGATCCATTTAAGGGTAGCTTCGGTCAGTTCCACTTGGCCAAATGCACCAGGTCGAAGCCATATCTTCCTAGACATGCGATGCCCAAGCTTCCCTAACGTACTATCATCCAAAAACTTCACCAGTACCGTTGGTTAAGTTAAACTTAACCCATTTTAATCTAACCTTAATTACCCTGCCGGGTAATCTACTCTTGTTTACCCTTATCGGGTGGATTAATTTCGGAGGTGTCAGCTATTCTGGAGCCTCCTCCTATGTTATTGATTTACGTTTTATTAAGTTAAGTAAATAAAAGGTACTTGATTATAACTTGGTTTGTACTGTTTAAGTTTTACTTTAGATTTATAACCCAAGTCTAGATTTCGTGATTTGACTAAATTATTAACAATCTTCTCTAATTTATCAACTTTATCTTTTAAAATATTATTTTGTATTTCTACTTTTCTAAGAGTTAATTTCTTATTTTTATTTGAATTAATTTTATTCATTACATTATTAGCATGTATATCTAATTTTGAAGAGAAATCTATACCAGAGAAAGTAGGATTAGTTAAGCTAGTGCGATCATGTGTTGCAAAAACTGGATTTTCATATAATGTAAATGTACTAACCTTGATTTCTCCCTCTGGATTTTTGGGTCTTCTTTCTGGGCATTGTCTTTTGCAGTGACCCATTAGTTTGCATTTGGAGCATTTGATGTATTTCTTCCCTCTCCTGATCATTTTCTCCTTCTCCTCCGATTGTGTCGGTCGAGTCTTACGAGTGGGGCAGTCGTTTCTATAGTGCCCTCTCTCCCTACACTTAAAACAGATTATGAGAGATTTACAATTTGAATTTACAATTTTACCTTTTAGATCCGTGATAGGATCCTCCCCCTTGACTGTTGCCATTTCAAATTCTGACTCAGATTCAGATATCTCGTCTTTGGCCATCAGTGCTATGATATCGGTTTGCTCTGATTTTTCTGAGTCTGGTTCGGAGGTTGACTCTGAGGATTCAATTTCAAATTCGGACTCAGGATCTATTTGATCTTCTAACTCTGAAGGGATCTCATAAAGCTTGAGCACTTTCTCCCAAAGCTCCTTAGCATTTTTGAACTTCCCAACTCGATCAAGATCTGAATTTGTTAGTCCGCATAGGAGAATGTAAGTTGCTTTTGCATTTACCTCGAATGTCCTTATTGTTTGTGCATCCCACTTGTCACAGGTGATGGGTACACCTTCTTTAGTGGGAAGAGTGAATCCAATATGGACTATGGTCCATATTTCTGCTTCGGTCTTTAATTGATGCTCCACCTGGTCTTTCCAGTATCTGAGGTTCTCGTTAGACAGCAGTGGTAGGCATGTTGAGTTGTACCCATCTTCGTAGGCCATTAGAAGGAATCTCGCAAGATAAACACAATAAAATTTGTTCCAAGACTTGGTCTTGGATTAGTAGTGCGGGAGAGAAATAAAAATAGTAATTCAGGAATTTCGAGAGAAAATAATAAAATATTATTAAAATATTATAAAAAAAATATTACTACAAATTTTTGAAAATACGATATTTCACTAATTCCAATCAATGGTGAAAATTTGAAAATGGATTTTTTGAAAACAGTTTTGGAGGGAAAAAAAACGAAAGGCGTAAGGTTATATTTTCAACCTATACAAACGACAAAGCCACGAAAAATGCTTGAATGGTGGTTGCACCAGTTCAAAGCGACCCCGCTCTGATACCAATTGTTGGATCGAGACCGCGCTAGAGGGGGGGGGGGTGAATAGCGCTCGCGGTTATTTTGATCGTATCGGAATCCTATCGGAGTTAAATACGCAGCGGAATAAAAGAAATAATCACACAGAGACAGGTCGATTTTACTTCGTTCGGAGCCTTGATCGACTCCTACTCGAAGGCCCGCGATCCTTGATCGCTTCCGGTGGGCAACAACTATAAACTCGATAATAATTACAATTTGAAGTACAATAAATGACAACAATTAATTATACCGACGACAATATCGTAATCTGAAAATTCGGAGCTCCGGGTCGTCGGTGTCTCGTAGCATCACTTCGGAATCGTCTCGTGAGCAGCTTGTAGCA
Organism: Zingiber officinale; assembly: GCF_018446385.1. Taxonomy (NCBI): domain Eukaryota; kingdom Viridiplantae; phylum Streptophyta; class Magnoliopsida; order Zingiberales; family Zingiberaceae; genus Zingiber; species Zingiber officinale. Next base: position 110,663,900 of record NC_055997.1, read on the forward strand.
GAAAGATCGCTTGTAAGTTATTGATTCAAGAAGCTGCTCGAAGTCCCCTTATAAAGGGCATCCAAGGCGCCTTGAAAGCCATCCAAGGCGCCTCCACCGCTCCGATTCCATCGTACAGATAAGCGCTGACCATTCTGCGCTTATCACAATTGAAGGCGCCTCCATCACCACTCAAGGCGCCTTCAACAGGTCCAAGGCACCTCCATCACCACTCAAGGCGCCTTGAACATCTTCCTTTGTACCCGAGGCGCCTCCAAGCTCCATGGAGGCGCCTCGGACACTGTTCATCCGAGGCTAATGTTGCTCTTTTGTCCCTGCACAATGTGTTAGTCCACAAAATACACACATATCCTGCAAGACAAAGTTAGCACATATAATATCATAAATATGAATGAAAGTTCGACAGTCTCCGAACTGTCCGAGTCTGACTTCGGGTTTCCACCCGGAAACCCTAGGTCGACCCGACGCCTACTGTTCCCTCTACGGGGAACACGTCCTCACCTACTCCACTCAGGAGATTTACCTGTTTCTAGTTGATCCTCCAGACCGACTAGACTTTCCGCCTAGGGTTACCACCCCCTAGGACCTAGGGTTACCGCCCCCTAGGGTTTTTCTCCACCTAGGGTTACCGCCCCCTAGGACCTAAGGTTGCCGCCCCTTAGGGTTTTCCTCCACCTAGGGTTACCGCCCCCTAGGACCTAAGGTTGCCGCCCCTTAGGGTTTTCCTCCACCTAGGGTTACCGCCCCCTAGGACCTAAGGTTGCCGCCCCTTAGGTTTTCCTCCACCTAGGGTTACCACCCCCTAGGATCTAAGGTTGCCGCCCCTTAGGGTTTTCCTTCACCTAGGGTTACCACCCCCTAGGACCTAAGGTTGCCCCCTCTTAGGATTTTCCCTTACCTAACCGCAGTTAGGACTTATGCCTAAGTTCCACTTAGGACTTTCCTGCAAACTTGTTCAACATATTAAAAACAAAACACCTTAACTTTGAGCCCTTTGACATAATCAAAACATAAGTTCGATCGTCGGATGCTTCCCGTACCAACATAATGCTCATAGAAAGAAGATAAACATGGATATACCTTTTCTGGCTCAGTACATTCTTGAGCAAAGTGATCCTTCTTGCCACAATTATAACAAGTCAACTTACTTTGAAGTTTATTTCCATACTTCTTTCCTTCTTGATTGGGCCTTGCCTAGTAGTAGCACTAGCTTCTTTTCCCTTTCCCTTTCTTTCTTAAATTATCTTTTCTTATTTTTGGATCCAGAACCTTCAACTACAAAAGCTTGTCTAGAAATCCTTGCGGATTCTATTCTCTCCACCTCCAATTCAACATGGTGTGAGATATCAGTGAAATTTTTGATATTTTAACTGAGTCAAATTTTATTTCATCATTTCTAAGAATCAGGAAGGGAACGAATTACTGCTTGAACCTATTATTTATCAGTCAACTCATGATCGACAACCTTTTTGTCTCGAACCATATTTATCATTTTCCTTAGATGTTTGGCCATGGCAACATTTAAGTACTTTTTGTAGCTGTCAAACTTGACTGTCAGCTGACAAAGCTTGTTTTGACTTACTTCACTATACTTCTTTCTAAGGGCTACCCAGACAACATGAGTCAATGGAAATGGTTCATATTCAAATACTAGATCGTCTACCATTGAACTAATCAATATATCCTTAGTAGTGCAATCCATTTTCTTTCATGCTTTATAAGCATCAAGATCACGTCTATACTGTGTTATAGAACCATCAATAGGTTCATCCATAAAGTGATTTACGACCTCTAGAACTTTTTGTTCCTCAAGAACATATTGTAACTTGAGGTGCCATATTTTATAGTTATCCCCATATATTTTCTCTTTCTTATTGAGTTCAGTTATGATATTTTTAGTAGCCATGATCTAACATAAATAAACACATTATTTAGTAATTTAATATATTTTATATGTAGATAATTTATGATTGACTCAATGTTAATTTGAGTTGGTTTACAAAATTAAGTGACAACTACGTTTTCACTCATCATTTGTATGATCCAATCCAACCAACATTAATCAATTCTATTATACATATCCCATCAAATGAACTAATAATTTAAATGAACTAATAATTCTTTTAAGACTGTCCCCCATAACATTCCCTTTTTTATTTGTTAATATATAACATAACATTTCATAAAGTAGGACTATTCGTATAAAACAACAATTTCTACTATATGATTTTGTTAAACTTAATGGGCTAATATTGTTCATATATAACGATAGTAACAACAACAACATTCTAATAAGATACATAAGCTAACACCACTTCCACTAAGACAAACACTAGTATTGCGGTCAACACTATCCCTTTCATCCTGGACTTAATTAGGGAAATCTCAGGTAGACTAGTTTCAGGATTCTGTATTAGATCTACATTCAGATCCTCCTTAAACTCTTCGGGATCCTCTTGATCTACATGGTGAAGTAGTTCCACACATAACAGTGCATATGAGATTCACCCTTCGGAGAGGTATATTGGTAGCAATCAGACCAAAACCTAGATCCTATAATTATCTAGGATTGATAACTCTTCCTATTCGAGCTTCCTAAAGAGTAAATCGAGTTGTCCAATATGTCCTCTGAGTTCGTAAACTGGATCATACTCTATCTCTTCAATCTCCTTCCTCAACTCATTCTATTACACATCACGACGAGTCATTATGCATATCATTTGTGGCATCTGGAATTGAAAATAATAATGTCAGTACAAAACTGACAAGCAATAACAAAACTAGTTTATTTCAATTCACACATACACATAGAACCAATGCACAGAATAATTAAGCATATAAGACAAATAAATTTTCTTTATTTGAGGGACTCCAGTTAACTAACACTATGGACCGGTCGATTGGGAAACTAGATCTTAAGTATTAGTTTATTCTCTTGTACTCATTAGAACTAATCTAATTAGAATGTTCCGTTATTATTATTTAATCAAAATCCATTTAAGTCTAACTCAGACTTATTGATTAAACCAAAGCTCATTTGATCAATTATGGTCCATTGGACAATCTGACCCAATTTGATCAAAACCTGCCCATTAGAATAAATCTAGCCCATTTGATTAAACCTAACTAGTATGATTCTATCCTGTCTGATTAATTGAACCGGTTCGAATCATATTGGTTCTAATTTGGACCAAATTTATCTGATTAAATCAATCAATACTTTGATTAGACCTGGGTCTGATTAGATTATATTGATTTAAACTAATTGAACTAGATCTAAATCTGATTGGAGTAATCTGATTTAAACTAAATTGAACCAAACTGATAAAAAAAACTTTTTTTCATTTTTTTTTATTTCCACTTGAGAATGTTGGAGCAATTATGCTCTAGACATTGCTCATTATTGATGTTTGGTTAAATAAGTTTAAGTTAGGCATTATTTGTGATCTAACATAATTATTGAGTACACAGATATGAAGAAAAGACCAAGTATGAAGACTTGGCAAGAAAAGTCCTGGAGGAGCGACCTCCTGGAAAAATGAGACTTAGCATGACAAAGTCGAAGATAGCACTTGAAGGCAAGCGCAAGGATGAGGAGTCGTGGAAACGAAAGCATCCTAAGAGCGCAAGACTGATGGAAGATGCTTGGAGGCATAAAGTCTGAGCTAAGGAGATAATTTAAGTATGTACATATGATGTAAAACTCAAAGCTGTAAAATTGTTGTGATTCTCAAAACTATAAGGTACCAGTTGACTGGTGTGGGTACCAGTTGACTGGTGTGGTTACCAGTCGACTGGTACCAGGTAAACAAAACACACAGAAAGGGGACAACGGGATTACAACTGAGTACCAGTCAATTGGTACCTGTACCAGTCGACTGGTAAGTGACCGTTACAGTATGAAGGCAGAAAATCTTACAAAATCTTAAGTGTCGTTGAAGTGCATCAGTCGATTGATGTGCACATCAGTCGACTGACGTCGGGAAAAACTATAAAAGCATTCTTAGAGCTGTAAGAAAAATAGAACTACTATGCTAACAAAAGTGCTCCAAAGTGACTCCTAAGCTACCAGATTTTTAGTCTCCTCCTTCAAAGCTCAGCTCTCATTTTTATAAAAGGAAGAGACAATCGTGTAAAGGTTTCTCCACCTTCGCTCTTGTTTCGAAAAGGAGAAAGTCTTAGTGAATCTTGATCGTGTGGGTGTGCGCCTTGGATTAGTCACCTCAAGGAGGTGGAGACCAAGTAAATCAAGGAGTTAGCATTGTTCTCTTTGTTTTTCATTATTTCTATTCTACTCTATTTGCTTCCACTAACAAGTTGTAGGTGAAAATCAAAGAAAGGTTATTCACCCCCCTCTAGCCAAACACAAAGGTCCTATCAGAGAAATTTTTTCTCATTTTTTATTTTTTTTATTCCTTAAGAGCAAAATGTGAGTTGTTGATGTTTTTTTTTCTTTTTGATTTAATAAAATCAAAATGAAGAAATTATTTAATCAATTAAATCAATCGATTAATCAAACTCTTTCTATGTCGTGAGGTCGCCGATCACGATGGTCAATCACTGGCCTTCCAACCTAGTCTCCAACACACAACACAGGCGCCGACCCATGACATGGTTGCCAGTGTGCTTTACAGTCGCCAGTTCCAACGGCGATTACGAGGCGCTTGCCGCCTTAGAAGGAAATCGATGACACGAAGTCACAATTTCTAGGCTATGGGTTTAATGAACCTCACTGTTCTAATACCATTGTTGGTTCTAAAACATAAAAAATACAGACAATAAAATCTATAAACTATAAAAACTTACAGTGCTCTTGGAGAAGAAATTTGAGAAGGATTCAAAGAATAACTCACCGTTGAAAATGTTAGTGAGAGCCCTAGAACCAATCATATGATGATTGTTGTATGGACTCGATGTATCATATTCCTATATTTATAAAGGCATTTCTTTATGGTTATTATACTTACTTGTATTGGTGCCAAATAACTAAGTATAATAACGTCCTTGAGTAGAATATTCTTATCTATATCAATCGATTGGTTGAATCGATAATGAGATGATATAGAGAACACTACTCTTAATCATTCCTAGTCAAGTATTAACATTCAGGGACAATGTTAATATGATGAGACTAGCATGTAGGTCAACTCGATGACTTGATCTCACAAGTCATGGATATAGAGATATCAAGTTGACACATGGGTATGTATTGGAGAATGTATACTGAATGACCCGCCATGAGAAAGTATCATGGATCGTTATATGAGTGTCATATACTTTCTTATGTGACTATTAGTATGACTATCAGTCCTTGGACCTGAAGTCACCATGGTTCCCTACATAAGGAGTTGCATACTTTGGTTTCGTTAAACGTCACCCGTAACTGGGTGGACTATAAAGGCGATTACTGGGTATGTAACAAATTATGCGGAGGGATGTGAGTAATGTAGATGGGATCTATCCCTCCTATATGACGAGAGAGACATCATGATTCTTGATAGAGTGAGACCACTAAGTGCATGGTCATGCCCAAATGAGTCAATATGAGATATTTAGCTCATTTGATTAGAGTGAGTCTACTTAGAGTTTAAGATATAGAGTTTAAGATGACTCTTCCTCTTCCTTTATTAATGGAGAAATTTAAATGGGTTAGATGAAGAAAAGGAAAGGTTTCCTTTCATCTTCTTAACTAACACTTGCAAAGGCTTTCCAAGTGAGCAAGCAGACTGTTGACATTATACAAGCCAAATTCTAAATCACAGATTAAATTTGCCACAGATGTTGTCAATACTTGTGTCTGCATGCATTTGACTATTTGTTTGTGATAGTGTTTAGATGAAGAAGAGACAAAAGAGAACACTCGATAGCAGCAACTTAGATGAGGAAGAGACAAAAATTGATAATCCATTTTTTTCTTATTGCTAATAAATCTAAAACACAATTACAAGCATAGGTTATACATGCCTTTATATAACAGTAGGAGAAACTAATCTGATCCTAAAATCATGCCATGGATCCTTAAATTATGTATCTAGATTTTGACTTGATTCAGAGCCTATCCATTAAATACGTACATATTCTATCTTAATTTTGACTTGATTTAAATTATACAACATAGTCTCCCTTAAACCAAGTCACAAATGTTAGCCATCCCAATTGCCTTCTTCAACTTGAGAAAAGTCTCTGTCTTCATTGATTTTGTAAAGATGTCTGCAACTGGACATTCACTAGGGCAATACTTAATGTTGATTTGTTTTTCTTCAACCCATTCTCTGATTTTATGATACTTGATATATATATGCTTGTTGCGACCATGAAAGATTGGATTCTTAGATAATGCAATTGTTGACTTGTTATCATAGAAAATTATCGTAGGGTCATCTTGTTTGTTTTGAAGAAAATCTAAAATTTTTATTAGCCAAATTGCTTGCGTAGCACAATTTGTTGCTGCTATATATGCTGCTTCTGTTGATGAAAGTGCTACCACTTGCTGTTTTTAGAAGACCAAGAAAATATAGCTGAACCTAGATGAAAAACATATCCTGATATATCCTTTCTAGTCTCAACATCTCTGGCCCAATCACTATCTATAAATCTAACAAGTGTCACAGTTTTATTAGTAAAATACAATATTCCCTCATTAATTGTACCTTTGACATATCTGGGAATTCACTTTGCTGCAGCCTAATGTGACTCTTTTGGTTTCTCCATAAACTTGCTAAGTACCCCAACTCCAAAAGAAATATTTGAACTCGTAGCAACCAAATATCTTAAACTCCCAATCAAGCTTTTATAAGCTGTAATATTCATACTCTTACTAGTTTCATCTTTGGACAACTTTATCCTTTCAATCACGGGAGTAGGAACCGGTTTTGAGCACTCCATTCTAAACCTTTTCAAAATATCAAAAGCATATTTCTTTTGTGAGACAAAGATCCCATCATCCATCTGAATAACTTTAAGTCCTAGGAAATAACTCATTAAGCCTATATCTGTCATTTCAAATTTACTAATCAAAGCCTCCATGAATTCTGTGATTAACTTTAAGTTATTTCCGGTGAAGATCAGGTCTTCAACATAAAGACAAACTATGAGTGTATCACCAGATTTAGTATGTTTAACATACAAAGCATGTTCATAAGGACATCTCAAAAAATCATTTTCAAGAAAGTAAGAATCAATATAACTATACCATGCTCTCGGTGCTTGTTTTAAACCATATAAAGCTTTCTTTAACCTGTAAACTTTTTTCTCTTCCCCTTTCTTCACATATCCTAAAGGTTGTTCAACATATATTTCTTATTCTAAGAAGCCATTCAGAAAAGCAGATTTCATATCCATTTGATATAGTTTCCAATTATTTTGAGCAGTAAGTGAAATAAGCATACAAACTGTATCAAGTCTACTTACAGGAGCAAAAATCTCAAAGTAATCAATACCTGCTTTTTGCTTGTAACCTTTTTCAGCTAACCTTGTTTTAAATCGATCAATTTCACCATTTGACTTATACTTTGTCTTGTACACCCATTTTACTCCAACTTGTTCTTTTCTTGGAGGTAATTCAGTTAATTCCCAAGTAGCATTAGTTTCAATGGCTTGAATTTCCTCATCCATTGCCTTTAACCAATGAGTCTTTTTTGCAGCATCCTCAAAAGATATAGGATCACAATCTGCAAAAAGAGCAAACTGAATAATTTCCTCATCAAACAGGTAATTATCATTACTTAATATGTAATCTTACAAGTGAGCTGGTAATCAGCGCTCGCGTTGTGATCTCCTAGTTGGTGCTTCAGATTGTACAGAAACTTGAATATTATCTTGAGTAGGTTGCTTATCCAAAAAGTTATTGGGAATATCAGGAATAACAATAAACTTTTATTTTTCAATAGACCAATTCCAACTACCATGTTCATCAAAAATCACATCATGACTTATAATAACTTTCTTAGTTTCAGGATTATATAGCTTATAAGCCTTTGATGTATTACTGTAGCCAATAAAGATACATTTCTCACCTTTATCTGGTACATGTGCATATGCCAAACAACCAAAGATCTTGAGATGTTTGACAGTGGACTTTCTTCCACTCCAAGCTTTCTCAGGTGTCTTATCTTGAACACTTCTTGTTGGACACCTATTCAAGAGATAAATAGCACAAGATACAACTTCTGCCTAGAAATGCGTAGGCAGATTTTTTGATTTCAACATACATCTTACCATGTCCATAACAATTCTTTTTTTTCTCTCAGCCATCTTATTTTGTTGTGGAGTGTATCTAGCTATCATTTGATGTTGAACACCATGCTTCTTTAAAAAATCATCACAAACAATATATTCTGTACCTCTATCCGTTCTTAAGATTTTAATTTCATGTCCACTTTGTTTTTCAACAAATAACTTAAATTGCTTGAAAATATCACATGCTTCTGACTTTTGACGTAGAAGATAAATCCAAGTTTTCCGACTCAGATCATCAATAAAAGTAATAAAATACTTATTACCTCCAAGTGATGGAACTTTAACTGTGCACAAATCTGCCCCCAGGGCGTAGCACGTGGGCGCATGGTATCTCTGGTGTAATGACCAGGGGTCGATTCTCAGGAACTGACGACCTGGGGTTTACCCCGCCATGCGCATATGGCCTGTGTACCTGCATGAACCTCCCTCCATATCCGTGGGGCCGGCACTAGGGGGCCGCTAAGGTAGCGGATCTACCTTTTTTAACTGTGCACAAATCTGAATGAATAAGTTCTAATTGTTTTATGGCTCTCCATGACTTTCCTACAGGAAAAGGTTCTCTATGCTTCTTGCCAATTAAGCAAGTCTCACAAACATGATTAGGCTTCATAATATCAGGTAACTCAAAAGCAAGTTTCTTTCTCGCTAAATAATTTAACCCAGAAAAATGAAAGTGCCCAAAACGCATATGCCATAACCAATTATCATCCAAAATCTCATAATTAAAGCAAGAAAGAAATTTATGTTGAATTTTCAAAGGAAATAATTGATTTTGAGACATCTTTACTTTTGCTATCAATTTCTCTTTTCCATCTGTTATAGTGCAATACCCCTGAGTAATGCATATTTTATAACCCTTTTTTGATAAGTGTCCTATACTTAATAAGTTTTGGTGAAGTTCAGGAATATAAAAGACATTAGATATAAAATTTTAAGAACCATCTTTTAACTGAATATAAATTTTATTTATTTCCAAAATTGGTACTTTTGTCTTATTTCCAAAAGTAACCTCTAACTGAATTGATTCATCTAACTTCAATAATAACTCTTTTCTTCTACACATATGGTTACTACATCTAGTATTCAAAAACCATACGTTCTCATATGTAGGTAAACTATTACTGGCCAATAGTAAAGTTTCATATTCATTAGTGTTGTCGCCATAATTTCCAGCAATACTTGCTTGTTTTCCACGATTGTTGAATTTCTTGTATCTACAATCTGCAATTTTGTGCCCATATTTTCCACAATTATAGCAGTGAGCCGAAAACTTATCTTACTTGACATTATCTCCACCTCTTCCTTGATTTGAATAATTACCTCGTCCTCTTCCTTTATATCCTCTTCCATGATCTTTATTGAATCCTCCTCCTCTTTGACTAGAGTTAGTCGTGTTAAGAGTAACCTGACTCTTAAAGCTTCTTCATTTGCTGGTGTTTCCATCTTTGCTTTGATCCTGTCAATATGACTTTCTATCATATGTTTTAATTTTACAATTGTCGGCTGTTTAATATTATGTGATTCTTGAATTGAGGTCACCACATGATCATACTTCAATGGTATGGTTCGATATTATCTCCATATAATCTCATTTTATTGACAAGATTAGTAAGACATGAAAAATATTGCTTGACTGTTTCTGTAGAGGTCATTTCACATCGATCATATAACCTTCGTAGCGATTGCAACTTTGATTTTTGTGCTCGATCAACTCCTTTGTATGACAATTGTAATGCCCCACGCCTCCTTTGCCGTGATCCTGTCCGATAGTCAAGGTGACGGAAGCTGGGGACGTAGCCCTCCGGTTGACCGTGTGTTGACTCTTCGAGACCCTGCAACCACAGTTGCGTCAGTGCCGAGCCAGGGAAGGGGTCCCCGGCGATGACCCTCTGACGCTCAAGTTAGTCACTGGCGATGTGGGGAAGCAGAGCAAAGTAGCGAATAGTAGCAGCAACAATAGATTATCGCATACCTCCGTTGAAGCTTGGACCCCCCCTTTATATAGGGCTCCTGTAGCGCGCGTGCGCGCTTCCCAAGGTGTGCACGCTTCTCGAAGCTTCACCTGAAAAGATGTATCAGTAAAGTGTCCCTGACACAATACCTTAATGAGCCGAGCATATCTCTGAAGTGACAGTGGAAGCTTCTGTCGTACGATCTTCTGTTTGAACCAGCCGCCGATCATGCCGTCTGTCAGCGCCACATGCTCCCAAAAAGATAATATACAGCTAGCAGTGTCTTTTACTGGGCCGAGCGGGATAGCCGCTCGTCTCGGATGAGTGTGTTATCTGGCCGACCGGGGAGGCCGCTCGACCGGCGCTTCTGCTGTCTTGAGAAAGCTGATTGACCGCTCTTCTATTTCTGCATAGCTCGGTCGTAAATCCGCTCTATTCTTGTAGCTCTATATAAGGCCGAGCGGGGAAGCCGCTCGGCGTGCTCTTGCAGATACCTAGCAGTCTTTCTGAGCGTCGGAAGCTTGAAACTTCACCGAGCTGTTATGATTTTGGATCGGGTCTTCCTTATTCCGATTGGACGAGCGTGCTACCCAATTGGCTAGTGGTCTAGGGGTGTTTGACCGCCTTGACTAGCCCCCACCATTGTATTGACCTCCACTATGGTTATGGGGAGGGGCCTTCCCCCCTTATCACCGTATCACAAGCCTCCCCTTCAAGTTTAGTCGAAGGAGACTGCAGTCTGACTGACTGGACCAGTGTGCGCCGATTTCTTCCCAATCAGCCTTCATCATTGTATAGACTCCGGTCAGGCTGTACCTAATCCTCGTCGATCGGCCTTCTGAAAGTAGTCGCTTGGCCGAGCATCATGCTTCTTTGATTTGATCGGAAGAACAAAGGCTTACCCCTGTAGAATTTTTCCTCTGGCTGCCTTAGGCGAGCGGGGCCTTGGCTGACGTCACCCGAAAATCTTGGAATTTGTGCAAATCCTTTTTCATTAAGGCAGAGTGGGTTCCCATGCCACTCTTGATTGTCGCCCAGTGATAGCGCGCCATGTGTTAGACCCGCAGCCGCCTCACGTCTGACGTGACAAGCATTGATGGTGACATTTGGCGATTTAAATTCAACGGTCAGATATTCGCATAGGTTTTCGTGACCCAGATCGGATGGCTCTGGTCGGCCGAGCCCTGGGTATATGAGCTCGCCGCCTCACCGCCTTCTTCACCTTCGTGCTCTTGCGCTTGTATTCTCTGACAATTCTGTGTGTGTTCTCCGGTGGCCTTCTGCACGTTATCGGCCACTTCTCCTTTTCTGCTCCGACGATCCTCGTCCCATAAGCTTCCTTTGTTGGTGCGGGAAGCATCCGACGATCGAACCTTAGTTTTTGATGTATGGCAAAGGGGGAGAGTAGAGAAATTCAAAGAAAATATTTTAAAGGGAGCTTGTATTAAGGGGGAGCTATGACTATTAGTAAAAAATTCAAAGAGAATAACTTATATTAAGGGGGAGCTATGTTTATGCTTATCTTGCTATCACGCTTATCGTGTTTCTTGTGCTTATACATAACTACATATTTTTTTACTTAACATTGAATTTCGGTTGCCATTATCAAAAAGGGGGAGATTGTTGGTGCGGGAAGCATCCGACGATCGAACCTTAGTTTTGATAATGGCAAAGGATTCAAAGTTAAGTTAGTGTGTGATCTAACATGTTTGAATGAGTGTTTCAGGAAAGTCCTAGCTGCGGTTAGGCAGGTGAAAAACCCTAAGGGGTGGTAACCTTAGGTCCTAGGGGGCGGTAACCCTAGGTGAAGTAAAACCCTAAGGGGTGGTAACCTTAGGTCCTAGGGGGCGGTAACCCTAGGTGGAGAAAAACCCTAAGGGGCGGTAACCTTAGGTCCTAGGGGGTGGTAACCCTAGGCGGAAAGTCCAGTCGGTCTGGAGGACCGGACTGGCATCAGGTAATCTCTCCTGAGGGGAGTAGGTGAGGACGCGTTCCCCGTAGAGGGAACAGTAGGCGTCGGGTCGACCTAGGGTTTCCGGTTGGAAATCCAAAGTCAGACTCGGACATTCCGAAGATTGTCAGTTATTCCTTACTATGTTTTATCAGATTCTAACACTGTCTTGCAGGAGATTTTGCTCGGACTAACCTTGTTTTGCAGGTGAGGAACCTGCTGGAAAAAGGTGGTCCGGGCGCCCGGGACCAAACTTTATCCCTGCCGCGACTTCACCACGTGGAGCATCCTGGTTGGTTGGCCACGTCACACTCCAGGTGCCCGGAAAGGATTCAGGCGCCCTGAATGTCATATAAAAAGAGGGTTGAGGTGCAGCTTCAAGGACAACGATTCAACAAGCTTTCCTTCTGCTGTGTGCTGCTCAAGAAACGACTCTAAAGTGCTGTTACAGTCGCCGACGACCTAAAGCTTCAGTTATTATTTTGTTGTCGGTATTATTTCAATTCCAGTTGTACTTATTTCCTTGTACTTATTCACGATATTATAGTTGTTGCCCACCGGAAGCGATCAAGGATCGCGGGCCTTCGAGTAGGAGTCGCCTTAGGCTCCGAACGAAGTAATTCCCTGTGTCTTTGTGTTTGACTGTCTTTATTCCGCTGCTTATTACTCTATTAGTTTCACGTACGATTTACGGATTTCGAAAAATGAAATAGCCACGAGCGCTATTCACCCCCCCTCTAGCGCTTTCGATCCATCAATTGGTATCAGAGCGGGGTCGCTTTGAATTGGTGCAACCACCATTCAAGCATTTTTCGTGGCTTTGTCGTTTATATAGGTTAAAACTGTTTTTGAAAAATTAATTTTCATCTTTTCTCCATTGGTTGGAATTAGCAAAATATTGCATTTTCAAAAATTTGTAGTAATATTTTTTAATATTATTTTAATAATATTTTATTTTTTTTTCTCAAAATTCCTGAATTACTATTTTTATTTCTCTCCCGCACTACTAATCCAAGACTAAGTCTTGGAACAAGTTTTATTGTGTTTATTTTGCAAGATTGTCTTTCTAAGATGACCCATCAAGAAGGCTACAACACTGCTCGCCCACCGCTTTTCTCCGGAGATGATTTTGGAGATTGGAAGAGTCGGATGGAGGCGTATCTCCAGACTCACTTTGAAGTCTGGATGATCATCAAAACCGGGCTTCAACTGCCAACTAACGGCGCCGGCAAGCCACTACCGTACGAGAACTGGGACGCGAACCTTATCAAAAAGGTAGAAGCAAACGCAAAAGCAACGTATACACTTCAGTGTGGCTTAACGAATAAGGAGCTGAATCGCACCGGCCCATTCTCAAGTGCCAAGGAGCTGTGGGAGAATCTGATTGAGTTACACGAAGGTATTCCTGATACAAAAACAGGTAAGCATGTTTTAATAAATAAATTATTTGAGCAGACTAATATTAGTCCGGCCGAGGAAGGTGTTGCATTATTTGCAGGAACAACCAAAAGAAAGAAGGCATTGAAGGCAACATGGGACGAGTCTTCCTCCGAGGATTCCGACGACGAAGAACTAGAGCAGACTAACTTTCTCGCATTGACAGCCCGAGACTACACCAACGAATCCGGAAGCGAGGACGAATCGGAAGCCGAGTCCGAGAGAAGCCACGGATCCGCATCCGTTTCCGAAGGGCCAAACCTCTCTGTAAGTAAAAATCGTTTATATAGCTTAATTAATTATTTAATGCATAAAGTAGCTAAGTCCAAGATTCGAATCAAATCGCTTCTAAAGGAGGTAACACTCCTTAAAGAAACGCCTAACAATGAATCCTTAACTGATCAAGTTCAGACTGGAACCTCAACTCAAGTTCAAAAACTTGTTGAAGAGAATTCCAATCTGAAAAGTCAGGTAAAGGATTTGAAAACAACCCTAGAACGATTTTCCTTGGGATCCAAGAATCTTGACTTGATTCTTGGAACACAAAGGGCAATCTATAATCGAACTGGACTAGGATATAAAAAGAAATATAAATCTTACCTATCCTTAATAAACAAACCAAATAGTAAATCGGTCCAAGCTTGGGTTGCCAAGTCCAACCTGATCAATCAAGTAGGACTTGGACATTATTGGGTTCCTAAGGATCAAATACATTACCTCGATAGGCCATATCGAGGCTATGATCCAGGGGGAGCTAGCAGAAAAATAATTAAAATTAATAATTAAATTTAAATTTCAAAATTCGTAATTTCAAACTCAAAATTCAAAATTCGAAATTAATTTAAAACTCAAAATTCAAAATTCAAAATTAATTTAAAACTCAAAATTCAAAATTCGAAATTAATTTAAAACTCAAAATCCAAAATTCAAAATTAATTTAAAACTCAAAATTTAAAATTCGAAATTAATTTAAAACTCAAAATTCAAAACTCGAAATTAATTCAAACTCAAAATTTAAAATTCAAAATTAATTCAAAATTCAAAATTCGAAATTAATTTAAAACTCAAAATTCAAAATTTGAAATTAATTTAAAACTCAAAATTCAAAATTCGAAAACTTAAACTCGAAATTAATTATTAAAATTCAAAATTCAAACTCGAAATTAAATTCAAAATTATTAAAATTCGAAATTAATTATTAAACATAAAATTCAAAATTCGAAATTAATTATCAAAATTCAAATCCGAAATCAATTATTAAAATTCAAAATTCGAAATTCGAAATTAATTATTCAAAATTCGAAATTAATTATTCGAAATTAATTCAAAAATTCAAAATAGAAGGAGGGTCCAGAAAAGCTGGCACCCTTAACTAATCTAACCGAAATGGGTAAACAAGAGTTGACTACCCGGCAGGGTAATTAAGGTTAGAAAAAATAGGCTAGGTTTAACTTGACCCACAGTACTGGTGAAGTTTTTGGATGATAGTAAGTTAGGGAAGCTTGGGCATCGCATGTCTAGGAAGATATGGCTTCGACCTGGTGCATTTGGCCAAGTGGAACTGACCGAAGCTACCCTTAAATGGATCCTAACTAGTTAGACCAAGGTTTAATATTAAGTTCAATGGGTAGGACTATTTGGAAAACCTCGAAGGCATGGTTACTTTAATGAGTTCCTTGTGACTCACCATAGCCCAGAAGTTTATCCAAAGAATGCTTACTTGTTGAACCCAAAGCTAAACCTGAATCTAACACAAAGTTAAACCAAACCCTTAAATTGAACCTCAATTCATCTCACAAAAATTATAGGATTCCTTGATTGAAAATTCAGATCGAGTGAGATGACTAAGTAATTAAAAACAAACTGATAATTAATTGAAATTCAAATTAATTTCAAAATTACTTCAAGACTTAATTTTAAAATTCATTTAAAAAATCTTTTAAAAATTATTTTTTAACCTCTCATGCTTGGACTCCTGAACTCAAAGAATTTATTAAGGCATTTATTAAGGGGAAGTGATTTTAAATTGGTTTTAAAATTAGTTTTTCGTTAAAATAAAATTTTAACTTGACCTCAAAATTAAAAACTAATTTTTACTTATCTTCAAATATTAAGGTTATTCTTAACTTAACTTTAAAATTGAAATTATTTATGACCTGACTTTTAAATTATAACTCTTCTAGAATGTTTTCAAAGCTAAGCCTTTATGTAAAACCTCTTTAAGCCAAGTACTTTATCAAGTCTTCTTTAACTAAGCTTAGTTAGACTATACTCTAAACTTAGCTATTTGGCAAGAAGTTTTCTCAAGGCAATCATTTTTAAGCTGAATATATAGCTAAGTATTTTCAAATGTAGCTAAGTATTTTTTAAAGTTAAAAAAAAAAATTATTAGCTAAGTGTCTCTCAAAGCAATTGTTTTCACATGCTAAGTTTTGCTGAAAATGCTAAGTATTTTCCAAAGCATTCTCAAAATTTCATCAAAACAATTATCTTCATAAGTCTTTTTAAAACTAAGTCTTTTTAAGGTTAAATACTTAACAAAACTATTATCTTCATAAGTTTAGCTAAGTCTTTGATAAAAGTATTTTTCTTAGCTAAACTGAGTCTTGATCAATTTTTTTTGCTAAACTCCCTCTTTAAAAAACTAAGAAATTAAAGTGTTGTGGTATCACAAACATTTGCTTAGTTACTTGTTAATGACAAAAATAACCTTATCTTAGCTAAAAGTATCTCTTAAACTAAAGGAAATGGAAATATTAAGATTAAGCATGTTTGTACTTAAGGGATCTGATACCTGATCAAAACAAATCTTAACTCATACTTGGTCTTTAGGGCTCTGATACCTTACTAAAACAAAATGGCAAGCTATTAAACATTAAGGTTATCGCTTCTCCTTTGCCTTAAGTATTCTTGAAATTCATTTCAAAAACATGCCTTAAACAACTTTTCAAAAACTTCTCCAAATTTAAAACTTTCAAGTGTCCTCTATTTTGAAAATTCTTTTTGGAATTTTGTTAGAAAATTATTTAAGCTAAAACTTTTTCGAAAATTCGTTAAGTTAAAAATTTTTTTCTTAAGTTAGAAAATTCTTTAAAGTTTGAAAAATTTTGTTAAGCTGCAATTAATCTATTTAAGTTGAAAATTTTCCTTGGAAATTTTCTTTAAAAAACTTGAATATTTTTCCAGAAAATTTCTGAAGTTGAAAATTGTGTTTTGAAAATTTTTCTGTGAAAATTTTTGGAAACTCCTCAAAATACACTAAGTTAAAAAGAGCTCATTTTTGCTATATCTCTTTAAGCAAAATCAATTCTAAGGTATTGCCTTTCACTTGCTCCTTGCCTAAGTTAAAATGTTTTCTGCTAAATTCTGTCTTGAAAAGTTAAGTTTTTCAAAACTAGCTCATTTTTGATGTATGGCAAAGGGGGAGAGTAGAGAAATTCAAAGAAAATATGTCACGCCCCAGGTAGTCCCTGTCCGAAGAAATTTCGGCAGCATCTCCCCTGTACGGCGGACAATATGAAACTCAGTATACATATATCTCTATACCTCGGCCACACACGGCCGGAATAATACAATACAATTAAGAAACAAACCACGCAGTTTATATCAACATTCCACACAGATATAATATATGATCAATCCACGCAGTTTAATAAGGAAAGACGATATAGAACCCTAAAGATATATGTAAACAGCCTACTCCACTACAACGAAGAAAACAAATCCACGAAGTAATGAAAATACAACCGCAGCGGAAAACAAAGGTAGCAAACCCGAATGTTCAATGTAAAGTCCACAATACAAACCCACAATACAAGTATATAAGATGCAAAAGCAAAATATAATCCGACAAAGAAAATCCTCGCGATAATGGGGCTAGCGACTGGAATATCTCCCGACGGCCTCAACCTGAAAAATAGTAACAACGGGGTGAGTTCAAAGAACTCAGCAGGTAATCCAATAGATATGTACAGCAATATATAACTACCCGTAATATCCTAAGGTACAGTCTCCTAAACCATAGGACCTACAGTACAGTCTCCTAACAATATAACAGGTATGCATAGCTGAATAAACTGTAATGAGTAACCAGAAGCATGTAATACAGTTTACAGCAAGAATAATAAGAAATGCATAACTGAAATAAACTGTACTCACCTGCGAGGCTTGGGCGAATGACTGTGGACATACACAGATAAAGATAGTCAGAACAAATACGCATGTATCCTGTATGCATGTCAATCATATGCAGTCACCCAAGTGCATCATCCAATATGCAACAATCACAATAAATCTATGCATATGATGCAATATGACATGGTCACCCCCGACGCCATCAGATCTCACACACAATGGTGAGACCGCGTGGGTAGGGTTGTGACACCTGCACTCTGCCACCTACCACTCAGAGTGACCGAGTGGACGGGGTTTGTCGGAGTACACCTATCCTCCTACCTCAAACATAGTGAGGAGCGCAATGCTCTCAACTCCGCGATGATGGGGAGGGATCCCAGCTGAACCCCGCAGATCGTGCTACCCATGAGCACCCGACGGTGCACCCCCGAGCCACCCGCCATACACACCCTGAGTGCTGTGCCACTACCCATGCAGTAGACACGTTGTGTGCAGGCCCTCATGTAGCCGGCCGACGAGCTCAACAATAATGGAGTCGTCCATCGCCCAGCATGCAATCATGCGGTATGGTGCATGCGGCTACAGAATGTCATACCTGAACGTATCCTCCTCCATATACGTAGGTGCCAAAAAGGTAAACGCAGATATATAACCGAGATATAAACAACATGAATCCAACAATATATAACAAGTACCTCCAACATCTAATCATGGGTAGATAAGCACTATAAGTAACCATAACCACGAACACATATACACATGGCAGGAGATAAAAGTAAACCAGACTAATGTAAAGCATCTAACAGTAGAAGCATGTGATAGGTATCAACTATCCCCCGCGGGCTGGATCAACTGGTTAAGGCGTGGCATCCTTGCACAATGAGTTATAGGGTCGAAGGTCCACGGACGCGCACTGGATGAATAATCTGGGCCGGTTGTGTTAAATTCCGGAGACACCACGCTTTAACCGGGCCAGCATTCACCGCTGATTTACTTCTTCCTAGGATTCCTGTGGGGTCAGGCCTAGGGGGCCGCTGGGCGGCGGGACCCGCCTTTTTGCACAATGTGATAGGTATCAACTAAGCTAAGATCAGGGAAGAAATAAATCTACCATCTATCACTAGTAACCATATATAAACTATACATATCATAAGACAGTATCAAAAGATAAGTCAAAGGGTACCCGCCTCAAATAGAAGGTACAATCCAAATCCGAAGTCAACGTCGAGACGCCTGTCTCAAATCAGACTCCTGCGTCAAACAACATATATATTTTATTTAGCTAAATCCACATGAATAGCTAAATAAAATCTCTAACACTAAATTAGGGTAAAACCCTAATCCACAATCTCAACTTACCAATTTAAATCTAATGGTCGATTAGGGTTAGTTACCTAATCCCTAATCACCAATTAGATTAGAAATCCAACGGTTGATTAGGGTTAATTACCCTAACCCTAACCATTTCATTAGATTTCTTCTACACAATTAAATCTACACACATGCATTAACTAATCATGGATTAATCCAATGCATTTCTAATCCAATACATGAATCAAATTCATCTAGAACAAGATCATCAAACAAATATCCAATTTCAATACATGATCTACAACAAGATCAATTATCCTATTCCTTACCTCGAATCCAAGGTGATCACCAATAGATCACAACCAAAGGTGTAGCTGCCGGTTAGGGTAGCTGCTGTTGGAACCTAAGATCACATCCACAAGATAGTACCTCTAGCTCACAACCATGCATACTAATCCACAGCACTCAATCAAAAGGAACAGAGCCTCCCCTCTGCCCGGATCGAGCTGCTGTCCACCACCAGAACAGCACAACCTACTGGAAATCCATCTTATGGCTTGAATCAAGAACAGAAGATCCAAATTCATCAAGGCAACCTAAAGAAAAACCTAATTGAGAAGCTTACCATGTGCGAAATGGAAGCTAGAACACAAGACAGTAGATCCAAGCCGGCGTCGAAGAGGAAAGGTCGAGGCTAGGGCTAAGACCTCCCTTCTTGATCAGCGATCTGCTCTCACGAAGCAACGATCCAAAGGGAAAAGCACCGGCGATGGACCTAGGGCATGGTTCGGCGAAAATCAAGAGAAGAAGAAGAATTATCGACTGTGCTAGGGCACGAGTCGGAGGAAACCCAAAGAAGAGGAAGATCCGGTTAAAGCTAGCTTACCTATGCCGGGGATCGAGTGGCACAAAATCCGGACCAGAGCACCTCTCCAAGCTTCGGTGGACGATTGGCTGGGAAACAATGCGAGTCTTGCTCCTCACCGTGCCCTAGCCACCAAGGAGTCGCCGATGATCAGCGCAAGAAGCCACCGAAATAGAGATCCCTCGGCCAGATCCAGCTTGTCTTCCTCAGCACCGTCGAGATCTGGCGACGAGCTCCTCAGGATCGGCGATGAAGGCAAGAGAAACTGAGAGAGATCGGAGCCAGAGGAAAGAAGAAGGAAGAACTCGGCGTCGGGGGAGGAAGAAAGGTCGGGATCACAAGGGTTCGGGTGAGGAGAGGGTTGGGGTCGCCGTTGAGTTGGGGAAAGAAAAATAAAAGGAAAATGTTTTATAAATAAAACATTTCCTCAATTAAACGGGTATCCCAAATAGGTTTAATCCGAACCCAAAATTGATCCCCTCAAAACTCGTCGTACGAGCTCCGAAAAATTTCCAGAAAATTCCTAAAAATTCCGAAAAAATTTTATAAGGCTATTTCTCAAATAACCCTATTAATTAAATTTTCCGAGATCTCACAAAATATTTTAAAGGGAGCTTGTATTAAGGGGGAGCTATGGCTATTAGTAAAAAATTCAAAGAGAATAACTTATATTAAGGGGGAGCTATGTTTATGCTTATCTTGCTATCACGCTTATCATGTTTCTTGTGCTTATACATAACTGCATATTTTTTACTTAACATTGAATTTCGGTTGCTATTATCAAAAAGGGGGAGATTGTTGGTGCGGGAAGCATCCGACGATCGAACCTTAGTTTTGATAATGGCAAAGGATTCAAAGTTAAGTTAGTGTGTGATCTAACATGTTTGAATGAGTGTTTCAGAAAAGTCCTAGCTGCGGTTAAGCAGGTGAAAAACCCTAAGGGGTGGTAACCTTAGGTCATAGGGGGCGGCAACCCTAAGTGGAGGAAAACCCTAAGGGGTGGTAACCTTAGGTCCTAGGGGGCGGTAACCCTAGGTGGAGCAAAACCCTAAGGGGTGGTAACCTTAGGTCCTAGGGGGCGGTAACCTTAGGTCCTAGAGGGCGGTAACCCTAGGTGGAGAAAAACCCTAAGGGGCGGTAACCTTAGGTCCTAGGGGGCGGTAACCCTAGGCGGAAAGTCCAGTCGGTCTGGAGGACCGGACTGGCATCAGGTAATCTCTCCTGAGGGGAGTAGGTGAGGACGCGTTCCCCGTAGAGGGAACAGTAGGCGTCGGGTCGACCTAGGGTTTCCGGTTGGAAATCCAAAGTCAGACTCGGACAGTCCGAAGACTGTCAGTTATTCCTTACTATGTTTTATCAGATTCTAACACTGTCTTGCAGGGGATTTTGCTCGGACTAACATTGTTTTGCAGGTGAGGAACCTGCTGGAAAAAGGTGGTCCGGGCGCCCAGGATGGATCCGGGCGCCCGGGACCAAACTTTATCCCTACCGCGACTTCGCCACGTGGAGCATCCTGGTTGGTTGGCCACGTCACACTCTAGGCGCCCGGAAAGGATCCAGGCGCCCTGAATGTCATATAAAAAGAGGGTTGAGGTGCAGCTTCAAGGACAACGATTCAACAAGCTTTCCTTCTGCTGTGTGCTGCTCAAGAAACGACTCTAAAGTGCTGTTACAATCGCCGACGACCTAAAGCTTCAGTTATTATTTTGTTGTCGGTATTATTTCAATTCCAGTTGTACTTATTTCCTTGTACTTATTCACGATATTATAGTTGTTGCCCACCGGAAGCGATCAAGGATCGTGGGCCTTCAAGTAGGAGTCGCCTTAGGCTCCGAACGAAGTAATTCCCTGTGTCTCTGTGTTTGACTGTCTTTATTCCGCTGCTTATTACTCTATTAGTTTCACATACGATTTATGGATTTCGAAAAACGAAATAGCCACGAGCGCTATTCACCCCCCCTCTAGCGCTTTCGATCCATCAATAATTGTAGGATCGAAAAGAATTTAGATATCTCCACAATTGCATGATATTGTCCATTTTAGGCCTAAGCCCTCATAGTTTTGCTCTTGGGCTCTCCCCAAAAGGCCTCATTCCAATGAAGATATCTTTTCTCTTATAAACCCATGATCTTTCCCATGTGTTTCCAATATGGGACTATGTTTGCAATCTTGCAACCCCAACAATCCCCCCTCAAACAAAGGACCATAGGCTTCCCACGTCCGATCCTCGACCCACCAGGTCTTCCTGCCCCTCGGTCCACCCGACCTACTAGGACTTCCTTGCCTAGTCACAACTAGGACTTCCTGCCTGGTGTCTGGTCCTCTTGATCCGAACATAGGAGCCCCCACTTTCTTTGTTCGAAGTCAATATTGTACCTACATGGCTCAATCAGACCATAGCTCTTGTGCACAGTCGACGGTTAAACCTTCTGGCAGTTCGGGCTCTGATACCAATTGTAGGATCGAAAAGAATTTAGATATCTCCACAATTGCATGATATTGTCCACTTTAGGCCTAAGCCCTCATGGTTTTGCTCTTGGGCTCTCCCCAAAAGGCCTCATTCCAATGAAGATATCTTTTCTCTTATAAACCCATGATCTTTCCCATGTGTTTCCAATATGGGACTATGTTTACAATCTTGCAACCCCAACATCCTTCTCTTATTCTATTTCAGTCTCCAGCCTCTCCTTGTTCCTGGTGTCTTGCCAGTGATCTTTTTGTTTCTTCGTTCGCATTTCCTCCGCTGTTTTTGCTTTCTATCGCAATGGCGAGCTCTTCTTAGCCGTCGGACCCCCTCCTGGACTTTGGTACACCACCATGGAGACCAGGTTCACTGAGGGTGATGCTGAGAGCCTTAAGAACGCTTTTGAGATTCCCCCTGATCACGAGATCATTTTAACTTCCTCATCTGATCTGCCAAATGAACCACCGACCGGCACCATCTGTCTGTTCAGGGACCAATTTGTGGCTGATCTCCACTTCCCTATCCATCCCTTCATCATTGAAGTCTGTAATTATTTCCGCGTTCCCCTTCCGCAACTTGTACCTGTTGGTTGCCACTCGGTAAACCTAATGGTTCCACTGTACAAAAATTTTGTACAAAGGTCTGAACCTTTACCTAGCTACCATGTGTTCTTTTAAATTAAACTTGGATCGCCTGCGGAACTTAACACGTTTGATCCAAAGTTTAATTTATTTGTTCTTTTAGGTTTAGACTCGAATCTCCTGCGGAACTTAACACGTTCGATCCAAATCACCTAGGTTATTAATTTCATTAAATATTAGTTTCTAAAATTGGCTCCCAGTACTGACGTGGCAAGGCACATGACCTTCTTGGATATGGGAACAACCACCACCGACTAGACAAAGCCTTTTAAGGAAAGTTAATATTTAATTTCCTTAAATAACTTTAGGTCAATCGAAAAGAACAATCAAATCACAAGGAAAAGAAAAAATAAAAGAACACAACATCGAAAATAAATTTGAAATACTAGAATCGTATGCCTCTTGTATTTGGTATTATTTCCAAAAATAACTAGTATGATGCGGAAAGGAAAAATACTAGTTATACCTTTTAGAAAGACCTCTTGATCTTCTACCGTATTCCTCTTCTAACCTCGGACGTTGTGTGGGCAACGATCTTCCAAGATGAGGACCACCTAGAACCTTCTTCTTCTTCCTTCAAGTTTCGGCCAAGCACCAAAATCCAAGGATGAAGAACTTTTTCCACCAACTAAGCTCCAAGGGATGCAAGCTTTCTCTCCTCCTTCTTCTTCTTCTTCTTCTTCTTCTTCAAGTAGTATCCGGCCACCACAAAAGCTCCAAGCAAGGTAGAGTTTCGGCCACCACAAAGAGGAAGAGAGGGAGAGAGGATGGCCGGCCACAACACCAAGGAAAAGAGGGAGAGAATAATAGAAGTTGTGTCTCATGAAGGCACCCCAACCCTCTCTTTTATATTCCTTAGCTTTGGTAAATAAGGAAATTTAATTACAATAAAATTTCCTTAACTTTCTTTGATAACAATTAATTAATAAAAATTAAATAAAATTTCCTAATCAATTGTATATGGCCGACCACCTCATGGAGAGCAAACAAGACAATTTTTAATCAACAATTAAAAATTCCTTATTTGTCTTCGGAAATTTTAAAAAATAAAATTTCCCTTTAAAATCCCTTCATGGTTGATAAAAAGAAATTTCTATAATTTTAATTTTTCAACATGTGAATAATTTACAAAGAGAAAAAATAAAATATCTTTCCTCTTTACAAATAAGGAAAGAGATCTAATCTCTTTTCTTAATCTTTTGTAAAAGAGATATTTTAATTTTATTCTCTCCAATAAATTATATCTTCCACATAATAAAAATTTAAAATTAAAATTCTTTTAAATTTAATGGGGGTCGGCCACCTAAGCTTGGGTTCAAGCTAGGGCCGGCCACCCATGAACCAAGGCTTGGCCAGCCCTAGCTTGAACCACAAGCTAGCTTGGCCGGCCCCTACATTATGGGTACGAAGGTGGGTATAGTACTCTATAAATAAGAGGATACGATAGGGACCGAGAGGAGGAATTGGTTTTGGTCTCCCGATAAAATTAAGCATCTCATGTTCGCCCCGAACACACAACTTAATTTTATCAATAATAATTCATTCCACTAGAGAACTATTATTGAACTACCGCACCAATCCCAAATTATATTTTTGGGATCATTCTTATTATGAGTGTGTTAGTCTCCCTATATTTAAGATGTCGAATGTCCACTAATTAAGTGAGTTACTAACAACTCATTTAATTAATATCTTAATCCAAGAATAGTACCACTCAAACTTATCGTCATGTCGGACTAAGTCCACCTGCAGGGTTTAACATGACAATCTTTATGAGCTCATCTTGGGGACATTATCAACCTAGATTACTAGGACACAATTTCCTTCTATAATCAACAACACACACTATAAGTGATATCATTTCCCAACTTATAGGGCTTATTGATTCATCGAACTAAATCTCACCCATTGATAAATTAAAGAAATAAATATCAAATATATATGCTTGTTATTATATTAGGATTAAGAGCACACACTTCCATAATAACTGAGGTATTTGTTCCTTTATAAAGTCAGTATAAAAGAAACGACCTCAAACGGTCCTACTCAATACACTCTAAGTGTACTAGTGTAATTATATAGTCAAGATAAACTAATTCCTAATTACACTACGACCTTCCAATGGTTTGTTCCTTTCCATTTTGGTCGTGAGCTACTGTTTATAATTTATAAGGTATTGATAACATCATCTTCTGTATGTGGCACCACATACTATGCTATCTACAACTACAACTAAATGTAGACAATTTGACCAAATGTGATTCTTTTTCAAAATAAATATTTAAAAAAGCTTAGACTTTCAGTATACACTCTAACAGTACCGAATTCCTTTCTCCTTCTGTACGGCGTCATCATGTTATTCCGGATGCACGACATCCCTCTGACTCCTCGAGCTTTTCACTACTTCTATTACCCTAAATAGTCTGAACTGGGTACCTTTCTATTTCATTCTCGGATCGGGCTGGTGTTTTTTTAACAAAATACTGACTTCCAATAAACATTGGAAGGAATATTTCTTTTTTCTACGCCTCCCGGAACGGTCAAGCTTCCGGACCCGCTGACAAGTCGGCTTACCACCTTAAACCGATCAGAAGAAATACAAGAGCTGTTCAGACTACCTTCAATGCCACCTCCATGCTAGTCAGCCAGAAGTATGACATCCACAAGCTATTGGTTGAGGGTGTGCTGTACATTTTTGGTCTGAGTCCAATCCGCACTGGACTCCGACCGGCTTAGGTAAGAGATTCCATGTACATTCCTCCTTTGGTTCTAACTGATTCTTATGCTTCTTTTGCAACCGAAGTCATGTTGCGTGCTCGGATGTCCGGCCTTGCGAAGATTCAGAACGTCGAGATCGAGGCAGTTGCCATTGAGGAATTAGTGAACCGCGACCTACAACCGGTCGGCTCTCAAGATGAGAGCGTAGCGACTCCCGACCTAGCGAGTGGGGGAGAGGGCAGCTAGCCAAGCCCCTAGTGTCGAGGTTATTGGCGGCTCGAAGCAACCATCCGAGCAAGTGCCCATCGTCCGCTCGGAGAGTTTGAATTCCTCCGGCGAGCCGTTCCTAAGGCGTAAAAGGTGCCACACAGAGTCTTCGCGCTATGCTGCCTCGACGGTGGGATCTGCCGAAAGGGTTGAGGTCGGCACCTTGAATCCCTCCGCGGTTCCTGAGACTACGCCCGAGATATCCTCGGACCGGACTCCTTCGGTGGTCGAGCTGTCACAGGAGCCTATCACCGCGAAGCCCTTGGCTTCTATGCCGCCATCGCGACCATCGAGGGTTCGGTGATCGGCTATCCTCCCGGCATCTGCGTCCCAGTCGGCCGGCCCAACAACCTTGGCCCACTCAGCTCCGAATGGTCAACGATCCATCACGACGATCCTTCACCTGCCAACGGAGCAGTACAACGAGCCGAGTGCCTGGTCGAGCACTCCTGAGCATCAAGTCATCATACAGGGTCCGCTCGCCCAAGTCTGGGAAGAAGCCCTAGCCCGAGCAGCGGTGGTGCCCCCGGGCGCGCTCACCAACAGTCGTACCCAAATGATAACTGGAGTAAGCTCCTTATGATTACCTTTCCTCCGATCGTCTCTAATCCTTTTACCTGTTTGTAGTATTGGGTGGAGAGTCTGGCCATGTGTCACAGACTAGCTCATTTGGAGGATGAGTTCCGGAAGCTTCAAGTCTTCAGTAGCCAACTTGCCGTCGATTCGAGGGAGATGGCCAAGATGAAGGCCAACCTGGAGAAGGCGACCAAGCTCTTGGATGTCGAACGGGCTAAAACCTCCGGCCAAGAGGAGATGTTGGGTCGACTCAAGAAGCAGGTCGGCACTTTTGATAAGAAGATTGAGTCGGCCACTGCTAGGAAGAATTGGGCCATCGAGGACCTGGAACTAAAGAACAAGGAGGCCTGAGATCTCTCCAGCAAGCTCAAAGAGGCTGAAGATTTATGGTGACCGAGCGAGCGAGACGATCGGCACGGGAAATCATGCTCCAGGGCCATCTTTCTGATAAGGACGTAGCATTGAAGCTGGCCCAGGATGAGCTAGGGAAGGTGAAGGTTGAGCTAGAGGGCTCCCGAGTGGCGATGAAGATTGATTAGGACGTCGAGTCGAGTCGGTTTGTAACACTGAGACAGAACTACATCCGCTCAGACGCCTCAATGATAAAGTTGTCTCCCATTATCTTCAGCTCTGCAATCTAGCAATAGACGAGACGATCAACCAACTCAAGGCGAGCGACCACCTTCTTGAGACTTTGAAGGACAGTGTTATCAGTTGGGATAAGATGACCGAGTCACTACCCGACGATGCTCTGGACTACCTTGAGTGAGGCTGAGCGCTGTAAATTTTTGAGTCTCGATGTAAGCTCACCCATTCGACCAAGCTTTTGTTTTTATTCTGCAATTGTGATCTTGAAATATAATCTTGAAAATTTTGGTTTTAAAATATATGCACCCGTTCGGCAAAGCATTTTCTTTCACACCTTTTCTTATTTTTGCCTATAAATGCCCCTGATCTCGTATCTGTTACTAACCGCTTGACCATAGGGGCAGACTTGGATTTAAGGTCGCCGCTTGACCATTAGTGAGGATAAGTGTTTTAATGTCATCGCTCGATGATTTGGTGAAGACCAGGGTTTAACGTCGCCGCTTGACGATTTGGTAACACAATTAGGGAAGACTTGGGTTTAAGGTTGCCGCTCGACCGTTGGTGGAGACTAGGGTTTAAGGTCGCCGCTCGACCGTTAGTGGAGACACGCGTTTAACATCATCGCTCGACGATTTGGTGAGGACTTGGGTTTAAGGTCGCCGCTCGACCGTTGGTGGATACACTCGTTTAACGTCGCCGCTCGACGATTTGGTGAGGACTTGGGTTTAAGGTCGCTGCTCGACCATTGGTGGAGACTAGGGTTTAAGGTCACCGCTCGACCGTTGGTGAAGACACGCGTTTAACATCGCTGCTCGACGATTTGGTAAAGACTCGAATTTAACGTCGTCGCTCGATGATTTGGTGTAGACACACATTTAACGTCACCGTTCGACAGTTTGGTGAAGACTAGGGTTTAACGTCGCTGCTCGACGGTTTGGTGTAGACACGTGTTTAATGTCACCACTCGATGGTTTGGTTAAGACTAGGGTTTAACGTTGTCGCTCGACGGTTTGGTGTAGACATGTGTTTAACGTCGCCGCTCGATGATTTGGTGAAGACTAGGATTTAACATCGCCGCTCGACGGTTTGGTGTAGACATGTGTTTAACGTTGCCGCTTGATGGTTTGGTGAAGACTAGGGTTTAACATTGTCGCTCGATGGTTTGGTGTAGACACGTGTTTAACGTCGCCGCTTGATAGTTTGGTGAAGGCTAGGGTTTAACGTCGCTGCTCGACAGTTTGTTGGAGATACACATTTAACGTCGCCGATCGACGGTTTGGTGAAGACTAGGGTTTAACATCGTCGTTCGACAGTTTGGTGTAGACACGCATTTAACATCGACGCTCGACGGTTTGGTGAAGACTAGGGTTTAACGTCACTGCTCAATGGTTTGGTGTAGACAGGCGTTTAACATCACCGTTCGACGATTTGGTGAAGACTAAGGTTTAACGTTGCCGCTCGACGGTTTGGTGTAGCCGTTTGGCATGTAGCCTAGAAACCTTTTATTTTGACCCTGCATTCAGAGCGGACATACAAAAATGTATAAATACACTTCTATACTTGCACACCTCTCATTCGGCCCGATAAGGTTGGAGATGGTTTGCGCTCCATGGTCGTTTGAGCCGCCTCCCCATCTCATCCTCTAGATAATAAGCACCTAAGCGGAGCTTTTCTATGACCTTGAAAGGCCCTGCCCATGGAGCTTCTAGCTTGGTGATGTCCCCGACTAGCTTGACTTTCTTCCAAACAAGGTCGTCGACCTGGAAGGACCTTGGGATCACCCTTCGGTTGTAGGTTTGCTTCATCTGCTGTCGGTACTCCATAAGCCGAATGGCTGCTTTGGCGCGTGCTTCGTCTACCAAGTCCAGCTCTAAAATCCTCCGCTCGGCGTTGTTTTCATCATAATGCCACACCCGATCAGACTCTAATCCGACCTCCATGCGGATGACCGCTTCTCCTCTGTACACCAGGTGGAATAGGGTCAGACCGGTCCCTTCCTTCAGCATCGTGCGAAGGGCCCACAAGACGCTTGGGAGCTCATCGGCTGAGCTTGCAAGACTCGGAGGATTTTTTGATTGATGACTTTTGCTTGCCCGTTGCTCTATGGATAGGCCACGAAAGTGAAGGCTTGCTGGATACAATATCCTTTGCACCACTCCCTGAGCCTTTGACTGACGAATTGTCTTCCATTATCCGAGACGAGCCGGTGAGGAATGCCAAACCGACAGATGATGTTCTTCCATACGAACTTCATGACTATCTGCTCGGTTATCTTGGCTAGGGGCTCGACTTCGACCCATTTGGAGAAGTAGTCCACCACGACGAGCAGGAACTTTCGCTAACCGGTTGCCATAGGGAAAGGTCCTACGATATCCATGTCCCATTGATTGAACGAGCACGTTACCGTGGATGCTTTCATTTCCTCAGTTGGTCGGTGTGGCATGTGGTGGTATTTCTGGCAAGATAAACAGGTGGCCACCATCAGAGCGATGTCCTCCTGGAGGGTCGGCCAGAAGTATCCGGCCAGCAGTATTTTCTGGGCCAACGCGTGGTCGCTCGGGTGACCCCCGCAAGCACCTTGGTGTATCTCTTTCAGGATGTAATCGATGTCTTCTAGTCCAACACATTTGAGTAGGGGGCAGGCGAATGCTTTCTTGTACAGCTGGTCTCCGATTAGAGAGAATCGCCCGAACCTTTTTCTCAATAATCGGACAGTGTCATTCTTGATCGCAAGAATTCTATTAGTGCTATCCTCCAGTCGTTCGGAAAAGTGTGTTCTTCCATTCGATCGATGTGTGCCACCAAAGAGACTTGCTCGATCGGTTGGCCTATGACGATCGGCGTTAACGAGCTAGCTAACTTTGTCAACTCATTTGCAGCCTGATTTTCTGATCGGGGGATCTTCTGTATGACAACCTCTTGAAAGTTGGACTTTAATTTTTCAAAGGCCTCTACGTAGAGCCTGAGTTGGACGTTTCTTATCTCAAATGCTCTGGATAGTTGCTGAACGACCAACTGAGAATCCGAATGGATCAAGACTTTGACTGCCCCGACGTGCCGAGCGGCTTGTAAGCCGGCTATTAGCGTCTCGTACTCGGCTTCATTGTTGATGGCCCTGTAGTCTAGCCGAATGACCAACTGCATTCGATCTTCTTCCGGGGAGATGAGTAGTATGTCGATGCCACTCTCCTATCAAGTGGACGAACCATCCACATATATCCTCCACACGACTTCTTGCTTCAGGCTCTATACCTCGGTGATGAAATCCGCTAAGGACTGTGCTTTAATGGTAGTTCGGGGTTGATATTAGATGTTTAACTCGCTGAGCTCCATTGTCCATTTGATCTGTCGTCCGGATGCCTCGGGATTGAGAAATACTCTCTCCAAGGGACGTGATCCTGTCCGAGCGCTGAGTCGATGGACGCTGGGCACGTGGCGCTCTTCCAACCGATGATGTAAATCTCTGACCGGCCATATGGATCTCCGGCGAACCTGCAAGGAAGTCGAGCCGGGAAGGGGTTCCCGGCGATGACCCTTCGACGCTCAAGTCAGGCAAGAGGAAAACGATGAAGTGGCTCCAAAGATGAGAGATCGCGTACCTCCGGCGAAGTCTGAGGGCTCTTATATAGAGCTGTGGGGAGGCTTATGCATACCTACCGAGGCGTACACGTGTCCTTTACCATACCTTAGTATGGACTTACCAGAGGAGCATGCCTGACACCATACTGCTACAGTCCGAGCACCTCTCTGATGGGACAGCAGAACCTTCCGTCGTAAGATTCTGCGTATGGTTTGGTCGTCGAACATGCTTGTTGTCAGAAGATGTTCCCCAATGTCCCCTTGTCCTTGTCTCTTTTTTCCCCGAGCCGAGCGTCCATCCGCTCGGTAGACATCGGTCCGACCGGGTGTAGGTATCGGTCCGACCGGGAAGATTTCACTCCATCGCGTGCTCGGCTGAGACTGTTCCTTCACAGCATTGATGCTTTACGCCTCGGCCGAGCGGGCTACCCGCTCGGCTCGGCGACCCTATTCACCATGAGCATCGGAAACCCGACTCCCCGTCGGGTTGTCTTTGATTCCGCCCGGACCCATTCGGCCGGTTGACCCGACCCTTATCCGATCGGATGGACCTCATGCTGGCCCTTTTGATTTCTGACCTTCACGTGTCATTGGTGTTAGAGTGTATACTAAAAGCCTAGCTTTTGGTATAAACATTTATCTAGAAATAAGAATCACATTGGTCAAATGTCTACATTTATGATAAATGCAGTTGTTCAATTAATTTATATTGTAGATAACATGGTGTGTGGTGTCACACATAGAGGATCATGTTATCAATACCTTATAAATTATAAACAGTAGCTCACGACCAAGATGGAAAGGAACAAACCATTTGAAGGTCGTAGTGTAATTAGGTATTAGTTTATCTTAACTATATAATTACACTAGTACACTCAGAGTGTATTGAGTAGAACCATTTTAGGTCATTTCTTTATACTGACTTTATAAAGAAACAAAGACCTCGATTATTATGGAAGTGTGTGCTCTTAATCCTGATATAATAACAAGCACATATATTTGATATTTATTTCTTTAATTTATCAATGGGTGAGATTTAGTTCGATAAATCAATAAGCCTAATAAGTTGGGAAATGGTATCACTTATAGTGTGTGTTGTTGATTATAGAAGGAAACTGTGTCCTAGAGATACTAGGTTGATAATGTCCTCAAGAGGAGCTCATAAGGATTGTCATGTTAAACCCTGCAGGTGGACTTAGTCCGACATGATAATAAGGTTGAGTGGTACTACTCTTGGACTAAGATATTAATTAAATGAGTTGTCAGTAATTCACTTAATTAGTGGACATTCGATATCTTAAACACAGGGAGACTAACACACTCATAATAAGAAGGAGCCAAAAAATGTAATTTGGGATTGGTGCGGTAGTTCAATAATAGTTCTCTAGTGGAATGAATTATTATTGATAAAATTAAGTTGTGTGTTCGGGGCGAACACGGGATGCTTAATTTTATCGGGAGACCAAAACCAATTCCTCCTCTCGGTCCCTATCGTAGCCTCTTATTTATAGAGTACTATACCCACCTATACCCACCTTCATACCCATGATAAAGGGGCCGGCCAAGCTAGCTTGTGGTTCAAGCTAGGGCCGGCCAAGCCTTGATTCATGGGTGGTCGGCCCTAGCTTGAACCCAAGCTAAGGTGGCCAGCCCCCATTAAATTAAAAGGAATTTTTATTTTTATTTTTCTCATGTGAAAGATATAATTTATTGGAGAGAATTAAAATTAAAATATCTCTCTTGTAAAAGATCTACAAAAGAATTAAAGGAGAGAGATTAGATCACTTTCCTTATTTGGAGATTGGAGAGAGATTTTATTTTCTCTTTTAAAAAAATTATTCACATGTTGTAAAATTAAAATTATAGAAATTTCCTTTTATCAACCATGAAGAGATTTTGAAGAGAAATTTTATTTTTTAAAATTTCCGGAAACAAATTAGGAAGTTTTAATTGTTGATTGAAACTTGTCCAATTTGTTTTCATTGATGTGGCCGGCCATAAGATTTCAATTGGGGAAATTTTATTTTATTTTTCTCAATTAAATCATGTCAAGGAAATTGAGAAAATTTTATTGTAATTAAATTTCCTAATTTGCCTAGGCCAAGGAATATAAAAGAAGGGGTGAGGGTGCCTTCAAGAGACACAACCTCTATTATTTCTCTCCCTCTTTTGTTCCTTGGTGTGGCCGTCCATCCTTTCCCTCTCTTCCTCTTGTGGTAGCCGAACCCCTCTCTTTCCTTGGAGCTATTGTGGTGGCCGGATACTACTTGGAGAAGAAGAAGAAAAAGGAGAGGAAGCGAGCATCTCTTGGAGCTTGGTTAGTGTTTTGATTTTCTTCCTTGGTGAAGCTTCTTTCTTTGTGGCCGAACCTAGCTAGGAGGAGAAGAAGGTGGTTTGTGGTTTCTCATCTTGGAAGATCGTTGCCCACACAACGTCCGAGGTTAGAAGAGGAATACGGTAGAAGATCAAGAGGTCTTTCTAGAAGGTATAACTAGTAATTTTCCCTTTCCGCATCATACTAGTTATTTATGGAAATAATACTAAATACAAGAGGCTTACGTTCTAGTATTTCGAATATGTTTTTCGATGTTGTGTTCTTTTGTTTTATTTATCCTTGTGATTTGATTGTTCTTTTCGGTTAACCTAAAGTTATTTTAGGAAATTAAATATTATCTTTCTATAAAAGGTTTTGTCTAGTCGGTGGTGGTTGCTCCCATATCCAAGAAGGCCATGTGCCTCTCCACGTCAGTACTGGGAACCAATTATGGAAATTAATATTTAATGGAATTAATAACTTAAGGTGATTTGGGTCGAACGTGTTAAGTTCCGCAGGAGACCCAAGTCAAAACCTAAAAGAACGAATAGATTAAGTTTTGGATCAAACGTGTTAAGTTCCGCAGGCGATCCAAAATTTAATTTAAAAGAACACATGGTAGCTAGGAAAAGGTTCAGACCTTTGTACAAAATTTTTGTACAGTGGAACCTCTAGGTTTTCCGAGTAGCAACCAACAATTGGCTCCCCACAAAGGGGGTCCCCCATCCTTACTGTCGGATCACTTGCCTCCCCTTCAAGTCTAGTCGAAGGAGGCGATTAGTCCGACTGACTGGACCGCCAGTCACGCCGAGCGGCGTCTCTGTGAAACTATCCTCCGCTCGACCCCCACGGGGGTAGCTATGACCTTAGTCAATGCCAACATTCCTCGGATCTCTTCGAAATTTGCGCCAATCTTCGACATTAAGGTCGGGCATGCGCTCTGTGCCTCGTGAAGGTGCTCATTAAATGCACTCCAGTGGACGAATGCCACGTGGTGCTGCTGCCGTCATCGTACGGTGGCGGCGTCGCGGGCGATGAGACCGAGGCAGTTTGAAATGGACGGCCCGATAAAGCCCTTGATTTTTGCGACCTGCATCCGACAGCTGAGGTCGTTCAGGCTCAACCCTATAAAGCTTTCGCCTTCTTCCTCCACCGCATTCCTGCTTTCGCGTGCCCAGAAGTTTTCTCTGCCGTTCCTGCTCCGGTGATCCTGCTGCTGCTTCTTCCGGCGACCTCTCGCATTCTTCCTTCGATCTTCGTCTGCTTCCGTAAGGTCCTTCTGCGATCTTCTTTTCATTTCTTGTTTTTCCTCGTGCTTTCTTCTTCTCTTCGCGTTCTCGTCTCCTGGTTACGATTTGGTCCCCTCTCTTAAGCTTTTTGCCCTTTCATCCATCTCTTGCTCCTTTTCCCGCTCGGCTTATGGCCAGCTCTTCTCAACCTCAAGACCTAGCCCTCGGCCCGTGGTATACCACCATGGAGTCGCGCTTCGATCGGCGCGACGCTGATATTCTGATGGACAATTTTGACATCCCCTCTGACTTTGAACTTATCTTACCCTCACCCTCCGCTCGGCCGCACAAACCGCTGCGCGGAGCTATATGTGTTTTCTGCGACCAGTTCATAGCCGGTCTGCGATTTCCACTCCATCCCTTCATCGTAGAAGTCTGTAATTTTTTCGGCATTCCGCTCGGAAGCTTAGTCCCTAACACCTTCCGCCTTTTATGTGGTGTTGTTGTCTTGTTCAAAATCCACAACATTCTCCTCCGACCGGAGGTCTTCTACTATTTTTATTATCCTGAACAGTCCGAGCTGGGTACTTACATATTCCAGGCTCGGCCCGGTTTAGTATTCTTTAATAAACTACCCTCTTCCAATAAACATCGGAAAGAGTACTACTTCTATCTTCGTCTTCCCGAACGGGCCTCCTTCCGAACCCAGTGGCAGGTCGGACCGCCAACCTCCCCTGAGCTAAAGAGGTTCAAGACTCGACCGGACTATCTTCACGCTGCCAACATGCTAGTCGGTCTGAAGTTCAATGTCTACAAATTCTTACCCGAAGGGGTAATGTACATATTTGGTCTGAGTCCGATCTGGACTCCCCTCCCGAGCAGCTTCGGTAAGAATTTTACTTGTGCATTCGCCTTGATTGCTAACTGATTTTCTCCTTTTTCCTTTGCAGCGGACATTGTCATGGAGTCCGTGATGGCTGGGATTTTGAAGAGGAAAGCGACGGCGCTCGAGGCCGCAACTGCCAAGGAGATGGAGTTGCGTGGCATTGAGCCGGTCGGCTCACACGAAGGGGAGAGCGAGACCCACGAGGAGTCGACCGCTCAAGCCTCTCTCCGGGATGTGGCAAGAGGCGCCACCCCCAGCAGGGGACCAACAGTTCAGGAGGAAGGCTCCGCTCAGGAGGAAGAGCGCCCTCTCCGACAAAAGAGGCGCCGAACGGAGACACCACTTCGATCGGCCACTTCCGCGGTCCAGCCGTCCGAGCGGACCACAACCGATTCTCCCGGCAAAGCCCCAGCGGTGGAGGCGATCTCGTCCGATCTGACTCCATCCCAACTGGACGCGTCCGCAGACCCCCACGAGGCCATACCTGTCAGCGCCCTTCCGCCCTCTCCTCGTCGAGTCCAATGCTCTGCCATTTTGTCCCAATTTTCTGCACCGGCCTCCGATCCTTCCCCAGCTTCCGCTCAGATGACTCCCAGTCGGCGCCGTACCATCAGGGTCTCCCTGCATCTCCCCACTGAAGAGTTGATGCCCGAGTCCGATCGGCCAACCGCGCCTGAGCACATGATCACCATGAAGGGGTCCCTAGCCGAGATGTGGGCCGACGCTCGGGCGCGTGTCGCGATGATTCCACTCGGCAATCTGGCCAATAGCCACATGCAGCAGGCCACTGGGGTAAATGTGTTTTCTTCCGAAGTTTTTTATGCCGTAATTCCGATCGGCTATTAATGATTTTATTTATGTCAGAGATGGGTAGAGGAGATCGTTGTCTCCAATCGTCTGGCCATGGTGGACGAAGAGTTAAAGAGGCTAAGGAGTTCGGGCGGCGCTCCCTCCCAGGGTCCTTCATACGCCGAGCTGCAGAAAGAGCTCAAGAAGACCCAAGATCTGTTGGCGGCTGAGCAAAAGAAGACGGCCGACCAGGCCCATACTCGGGCAAAACTTGAAAGACAGGTGAAGACGCTCGATCGGAAGATAAGTCTTGCCACCGATCGGAAGAAGACGGCCATCGCCGACCTGGAGAAGAAAAATGTCGAGACGCGAGGCCTGGAGCAACGGGTTAAGGAGCTGATGGATCAGCTGGCCGGCGAGAAGGTGGTCCGATCGGATGAGGTGACAAAGCTTGAGGCTGCCTTGCAAGAACACCAGGCAGCCGCCGACGCCTCCCGAGCAACCCTCAAAGAATACCAGGAGGCTGAGCCAGGCCGGGTCGCCGCCTTGAGGCTAAATTACATTCGTTCGACCGAATTCTCGGAGAAAGTCTATGAACGGATGTACACTGCCTTTGAGCTTGCTATGACTGCCACAACAACCTACCTGAAGTCCAAGGGTCAACTCCCTGACTCCGCCAGCATCCCGGCCCAAGATTATGCGGCGCTCCTTAGCACCATCCCTAAGGACCTTTATGATTTTCTGGAATAGAAGTCTTTATGTAATTCGGTTGTTCGGCCAAAAACTTCCCTTTTTGTAATTCGGCCGCTCGGCCTTGATTCCTCTGATTTCAATGAAAAATTTATTTGTGTTGTGCAACTTCATTTTTACTTTGCATGCTTGTGGGTGATTGGTCGGGGCCTATGATACACACTCGGCCAACTAGGCCTCCCGAGCGGGCGTAGTTGGCATATGACTTGTTACTACTTTCCCTTGCTGCTCCTCTTCAAGCGTCTTTTGTTCCGGCCAACGGTCTTCCGGCCGGAGGGTTTATAGTCGTCGGTCCAACTCTTGATATTTAACGTCGGAGCTCGACGGTCTTCCGGTCGGAGGGTTTATAGTCGCCGGTGCGACTCTCGATATTTAACGTCGGAGCTCGACGGTCTTCCGGCCGGAGGGTTTATAGTCGCCGGTCCGACTCTCGATATTTAACGCCGGAGCTCGACGATCTTCCGATTCGGCCGACGATGCCCTATACTTGCGCTAATTTTCCGATTGTTTACTCCTGCATTTCAAGTATACAGTCGAACGGAAAGTATACAGCATACATTACATTGGCGCACCTTTCACCCCGCCCGGTAAGGCTGGAGGTGGTTCGCGCTCCATGGTCGATCCAGTTGTCGAACGGAGCTTTTCGATGATTTTGAAGGGGCCCGCCCAAGGAGCCTCCAGCTTGCCCACGTCCTCGACCGACTTTACTTTCTTCCACACTAGGTCGCCGACCTGGAATGCTCTAGGGATCACGCGCCGGTTGTAGTTCTGTTTCATTCTCTGCCGGTACGCCATCAGCCGGACGGACGCCTTGGCTCGCTCTTCGTCGATCAGGTCCAACTCCATCTTCCTCCGCTCTGCATTGTCATCATCATAGTTCTGGATCCGGACGGACTCTAAGCCGACTTCAATTGGGATAACTGCTTCGCCGCCGTACACTAAATGGAATGGCGTGACGCCCGTTCCCTCCTTTGGGGTCGTGCGAATAGCCCATAGGACGCCCGACAGCTCGTCCACCCAGCTTCCTTCTATGTGGTTAAGTCGAGCCCGAAGAATTCTGAGGATTTCTCGGTTGGTCACTTCAGCTTGGCCGTTGCTCTGGGGATACGCCACAGAAGAAAGTGTTGTTCGATGCCATAACTTTTGCACCATTCTTCGAGCTGCTTCCCGACGAACTGTCGTCCGTTATCAGATATGAGCCGGCGAGGAATGCCGAACCGACAGATTATATGCTGCCAGATAAACCTTTTGACCATCTGCTCGGTGATCTTGGCCAGTGGCTCGGCCTCCACCCATTTGGAAAAGTAGTCGACCGCCACTAGAAGAAACTTCCGCTGACCGGTCGCCATAGGGAACGGACCTACGATATCCATTCTCCATTGATCGAACAGACAGGACACTGTAGATGCTTTCATCTCCTCCGCCGGTCGGTGGGAGACGTTGTGGTACTTCTGGCAGGAGAGGCACGTCGCGACGGTCCGAGCGGCGTCTGCTTGC
This sequence comes from Zingiber officinale, assembly GCF_018446385.1. NCBI lineage: Eukaryota > Viridiplantae > Streptophyta > Magnoliopsida > Zingiberales > Zingiberaceae > Zingiber > Zingiber officinale. Next base: position 110,702,086 of record NC_055997.1, read on the forward strand.
AGGGTTGCCCAGAAGTACCCGGCCAGCAGGATCTTCCTAGCTAGCGATCGCTCGCCCGGATGTCCTCCGCACGATCCTTGGTGCACTTCCTGGAGGATGTACTCCGCGTCCTCCGAGCTCACACACTTCAAAAGTGGGCGGGAGAAAGCCTTCTTGTAGAGTTGGTCTCCAACGAGTGTGAACCGGCCGGCTCTCCTCCTCAATAGCTGGGCTTCCTCCCGATCGGACGGTGTCGCACCCGAGCGCAGAAACTCTATGATGGTTGTCCTCCAATCGCTCGGGAATGCGAGGTCCTCCATCCGGTCAATGTGCGCCACCAAGGATACTTGCTCAATTGGCTACTGGAGGATGACCGGTGATATTAAACTTGCAAGCTTGGCTAACTTATCTACCGCCTGGTTCTCTGCTCGGGGTATCTTCTGGATAATGACTTCTCTGAAGTGAGCCTTGAGCTTTTCGAAGGCCTCAGCGTAGAGCTTGAGCCGAGCATTGTTAATCTCAAAAGTGCCCGAGAGCTGCTGGGCGGCCAGCTGGGAGTCTGAATGGAGTGTCACCCGACCGGCTCCTACATGTCGGGCTGCCTGCAAGCCGGATATGAGGGCCTCATACTCCGCTTCATAATTTGTGGCCTTGTAGTCCAGTCGGACGGATAGGTGCATCCGTTCTTCTTGGGGGGAGAGTAATAGCACAGCAATTCCACTCCCGCGCCGAGTGGATGATCCATCCACAAATATTTTCCAGATAGCTTCGGGTTCAGGATTTTGCACTTCGGTAACAAAATCTGCTAAGGACTGCGTCTTTATCACCGAACGGTGTTGATACTGAATGTCAAATTCACTCAACTCCATTGTCCATTTGATGAGCCATCCGGACGCTTCTGGATTCAGCAGCACTCTTCCCAATGGGCTATTTGTCCGGATGATGATTGTATATGCCAGGAAATAAGGACGCAGTCTCTGAGCGACGAGGACCAAAGCAAAAGCCAGCTTCTCGAGCCCAGTGTAGCGAGATTTAGCATCTTTTAGAATATGGCTCAAGAAGTACACAGGTTGTTCTTCACCGCTCATCCTCACTAATGCCGAGCCTACTGCCCGCTCGGTTGAAGATAAATAAATACAGAGCGGCTCACCTACAGCTGGCTTGGCTAACACGGGCAAGGAGTTTAGGTATGTCTTCAGCTCCTCAAACGCCCGATCGTATTCTTCGTCCCAATGAAACTTAGTAGCTTTGCGTAGGATCTTGAAAAAAGGGAGACTCCGGTCGGCAGTCTTAGAGATGAATCTTGACAATGCAGTTATCCGCCCGGTCAGGCGCTGTACTTCCCTCAGATTTCTTGGGGGTGCCATATCTTGCAATGCTTTTACCTTGCTGGGATTTGCCTCTATGCCCCGCTCGGTCACTATATAGCTCAAGAAACGCCCGCCTTTTGCTCCGAACAAATATTTCTGAGGGTTCAGCTTGACTCCATACTTCCTCAGCATTTGGAAGGTCTCCTCCATGTCCGTAAAAAGATCAGCCGCTCGGACAGACTTGATGAGAATATCATCCACGTACACTTCTAAATTACGTCTGATATGCTCCTTGAATACCTGTTGGTTGCTACTCGGAAAACCTAGAGGTTCCACTGTACAAAAATTTTGTACAAAGGTCTGAACCTTTTCCTAGCTACCATGTGTTCTTTTGAATTAAATTTTGGATCGCCTGCGGGACTTAACACGTTTAATCCAAAACTTAATCTATTTGTTCTTTTAGGTTTTGACTTGGATCTCCTGCGGAACTTAACACGTTCGACCCAAGTCACCTTAAGTTATTAATTCCATTAAATATTAATTTCCATAATCGGTTCCCAGTACTGACGTGGCGAGGCACACGGCCTTCTTGGATATGGGAGCAACCACCACCGACTAGACAAAACCTTTTATAGAAAGCTAATATTTAATTTCCTAAAATAACTTTAGGTTAACCAAAAAGAACAATCAAATCACAAGGAAAAGAAAAATAAAAGAACACAACATCGAAAAACATATTCGAAATTCTAGAATCGTAAGCCTCTTGTATTTGGTATTATTTCCATAAATAACTAGTATAATGCAGAAAGAAAAATTACTAGTTATACCTTGTAGAAAAACCTCTTGATCTTCTACCGTATTCCTCTTCTAACCTCGGACGTTGTGTGGGCAACGATCTTCCGAGATGAGAAACCACCAACCACCTTCTTCTCCTCCTAGCTAGGTTCGGCCACAAAAAGAAAAGCTTCACCAAGGAAGAAAATCAAAACACTAACCAAGCTCCAAGAGATGCTCGCTTCCTCTCCTTCTTCTTCTTCTTCTCCAAGTAGTATCCGGCCTCCACAAGAGCTCCAACCAATAGAGAGTTTCGGCCACCACAAAGAAGAAGAGGAGAAGAGATGATGGCCGGCCACAACACCAAGGAAAAGAGGGAGAGAAAATAATAGAGGTTGTGTCTTGTGAAGGCACCCTCACCCCTTCTTTTATATTCCTTAGCCTAGGCAAATTAGGAAATTTAATTACAATAAAATTCCTTAATTCCCTTGACATGATTTAATTGAGAAAAATAAAATAATATTTCCCCAATTAATCTCTAATGGCCGGCCACATCAAGAGGAAATAAATTAGACAAGTTTTAATCAACAAATTAAAACTTCCTAATTTGTTTCCGGAAATTTTAAAAATAAAATTTCTCTTTAAAAATCTCTTCATGGTTGATAAAAGGAAATTTTTATAATTTTAATTTTATCAACATGTGGATAATTTTAAAGAGAAAATAAAATATCTCACCAATCTACAAATAAGGAAAGAGATTTAATCTCTTTCTTTAATCTTTTGTAGATCTTTTACAAGAGAGATATTTTAATTTTAATTCTCTTTAATAAATTATTTCTTCCACATAATAAAAATTAAAATTAAAATCCTTTTTAATTTAATTTGGCCGGCCCCACTAGCTTGGGTTCAAGCTAGGGCCGCCACACCAATTTATACTTAGGCCGAGCTTGACCGGCCCCCTATTGGTGGGTATAGAAGGTGGGTATAGGTGGGTATAGTACTCTATAAATAAGAGGCTACGATAGGGACCGAGAGGAGGAATTGGTTTTGGTCTCCCGATAAAATTAAGCATCCGTGTTCGACACACAACTTAATTTTATCAATAATAATTCATTCCACTAGAGAACTATTATTGAACTACCGCACCAATCCCAAATTACATTTTGGGCTCCTTCTTATTATGAGTGTGTTAGTCTCCCTGTGTTTAAGATATGGAATGTCCACTAATTAAGTGAGTTACTGACAACTCATTTAATTAATATCTTAGTCCAAGAGTAGTACCACTCAACTTCATCGTTATGTCGGACTAAGTCCACCTGCAGGGTTTAACATGACAATCCTTTTGAGCTCCTCTTGGGGACATTCTCAACCTAGTATCTCTAGGACACAGTTTCCTTCTATAATCAACAACACACACTATAAGTGATATCATTTCCCAACTTATCGGGCTTATTGATTCATCGAACTAAATCTCACCCATTGATAAATTAAAGAAATAAATATCAAATATATGTGCTTGTTATTATATTAGGATTAAGAGCACACACTTCCATAATAACCGAGGTCTTTGTTTCTTTATAAAATCAGTATAAAAGAAACGACCTCAAATGGTCCTACTCAATACACTCTGAGTGTACTAGTGTAATTATACAGTCAAGATAAACTGATACCTAATTACACTACGACCTTCCAATGGTTTGTTCCTTTCCATTATGGTCGTGAGCTACTGTTTATAATTTATAAGATACTGATAACATGATCCTCTGTGTGTGACACCACACACCATGTTATCTACAATATAAATTAATTGAACAACTACATTTATCATAAATGTAGACATTTGACCAATGTGATTCTTATTTCTAGATAAATGTTTATACCAAAAGCTAGGTTTTTAGTATACACTCTAACAATACCTTGTTCATTAAGCGCTGGTAGGTTTCTCCCGCGTTCTTCAGTCCGAACGACATTACATTGTAACAGTAAGTGCCGTCGGCTGTGACGAAGCTAACCTTCTCTTGATCTTCTCGGACGAGCGACACCTGATGGTAGCCCTGATAGGCGTCTAGCATGCATATCAGCTCGCACCCGGCTGTGGAGTCCACCAGTTAATCAATCCGGGGCAGAGGGTAGAAATCCTTTGGGCATGCTTTGTTGAGATCTCGGAAATCGATGCAAACCCTCCACTTGTTGCCCGGCTTGGAGACTAGCACTACATTTGCGAGCCAGCTCGGGAACTGGACCTCCCTTATATGGCCAGCCTCCAGGAGCTTCTCGACCTCCGCTCGGATGATGGCATTTTGTTCGGCGCTAAAGTCTCTCTTCCTTTGCTTCACCGGCCGAGCGTCCGGTCGGACGTGAAGCTCATGCTGTGCTATACTTGGCGAAATTCCCGGCAGCTCATGCGTCGACCAAACGAAGACGTCGCAGTTTCTCTTGAGACATTTGATCACCTCCTTTTTCTGGCTTGCCTCCAGATCGGCCGCAATGAATGTGGTGGCCTCCGATCGGGTCGGGTGGATCTGCACCTCCTCTTTTTCTTCATAAACCAAAGAGGGTGGTTTTTAGGTTATGGCGTTCACCTCGATTCGTGGCGTCTTCCGCGTGGAATTAGCTTCGGCTTGGACCATTTCGACGTAGCATCTCCGAGCCGCCAGCTGGTCTCCTCGCACTTCTCCAACTTTATCTTCAACCGGGAACTTAATTTTTTGGTAGAAGGTGGAGACGGCCGCTCGGAACTCACTGAGCGCTGGTCTCCCCAGGATAACATTGTATGCTGAGGGAGAGTCGACCACGACGAAGTTGGCAGTCCACGTCCTTCTGAGCGGCTCTTCTCCCAGCGAAATAGCCAGTCGGACCTGTTCGACCGGTAGAACTTCATTGCCCGTAAACCCGTAGAGGGGGGTTGTCATGGGTAGCAACTCAGCTCGATCAATTTGCAGTTGGTCGAAAGCCTTTTTAAATATAATGTTGACCGAGCTGCCTGTATCGATGAAAATGCGTTGAATAATATAGTTAGCTATTACCGCTTTGATGATGAGGGCGTCGTCATGTGGCACTTCGACTTCCCCAAGGTCCCTGGGCCCGAAGCTGATTTCGGGCCCGCTCGCCCGTTCTTGACTGCAGTCTACCGCATGGATCTTGAGCAGCCTGACACTCGCCTTCCTCACTCTATTAGAGTCGCCTCCGGTCGGTCCACCAGAGATGATGTTGATTTCGCCCCGGGACGTGTTGCTTCTATTTTCTTCCTCCCGGGCGGACGGCCTAGGCCGCTCCTTAGATACCCGGGGATTGTCCTCGTGCCGCTGAGGATGATACCGCTTGGGAGACTTTCTGGATATCCTCCGATCGACTTCATGGTGTCGTTGTCGCCTGTCGGATGAAGGCGATCGACGACGACCACTCCGGGGAGCGGGGTGGGCGATTAGGGGAAGGCTTCGGCAATCTCGTGTGTTATGCGTGTCAGTCCGGTGGAACGAGCAAAACATGGGGGTCCATACCTTCTTTTTTTGGTTTGGGTCGCTCGGCGGCTACCTCTTGGACGGCGTGGGACCTTGCGTGGTGAGGGCGGACTGCTTCGGTTCGCAGTCCTCTGGGCGGCTGGTGGCCAGTGAGTGGGTTCCGCTCGGCAGGGGCTAGTCGCTCAATTGGAGCTTCTTTTCTTCGGGCTGCCTGTGCTTCCTCCACATTAATGTACTCATTGGCCCGGTGTAACATATGATCATAGTCTCGGGGCGGCTTTCGAATAAGTGAACAGAAGAAGTCACCGTCCATGAGGCCTTGCGTGAACGCATTCATCATTGTTTCTGAGGTGGCCATTGGAATATCCATGGCCACCCGGTTGAATCGTTGGATGTAAGCTCGGAGTGACTCCATGGGCTCTTGCTTGATGGCAAATAGACTAACACTGGTCTTCTGGTAACGCCGACTGCTCGTAAAATGATGGAGAAAAGCGATGCGGAACTCTTTAAAGCTGGTGATGGATCCGTCCGGCAGCCTCCGGAACCATCGTTGTGCCGATCCCGAGAGGGTGGTAAGGAACACCCGTCATTTTACTCCATCTGTGTATTGATGTAGTGTAGCTGTGTTGTCGAACTTTCCTAGATGGTTGTTCGGGTCGGTGGTTCAGTTGTATTCCCCGATCGCCGGGGGCACATAATGCTTGGGTAGAGGGTCCCGCAGGATGACCTCTGAAAACTGTCGGTTGATCCGCTCGGGGGAGGCGTCCGTTCGGGGAGCCTTGCCTTTTCTGTAGTCTCGCCTGGGTGCCTCGTCGGATGAAGATCCTCGATCAAGGTTAGCTGGTGCGACTTCAGGAGGCGTACGGAATAGGGCCCGATGAAATGGAACCGGGGCAGGCGGTACTTTTGCTCGGCCTCCTGACGTTGACGTCGCTTGTTGCTCCAGTCGCTCGGCTTGCGCCTTTTGTTTCTGTTGCTCCACGAGCTTAGCTGCTCTTGCCTCGATTAGAGTGTCGAGCTCCTCCTTGGAGAGCATTACGGTGTGAGGTCGTCCAGCTTCGTCCATCTATTCCGCTCGGATGTAGGTGCGTTCCCACAGACGGTGCCAATTTGATCCTGTCCGAACGCTGAGTCGATGGACGCTGGGCACGTGGAGCTCTTCCAACTGATGATGTGGATCTCTGACCGGCCGTATGGATCTCCGGCGAACCTGCAAGGAAGTCGAGCTGGGAAGGGGTTCCCGGCGACGACCCTCCGACGCTCAAGTCAGGCAAGAGGAAAACGATGAAGTGGCTCCAAAGATGAGAGATCGCGTACCTCCGGCGAAGTCTGAGGGCTCTTATATAGAGCTGTGGGGAGGCTTATGCACACCTACCGAGGCATACACGTGTCCTTTACCATACCTTAGTATGGGCTTACCAGAGGAGCATGCCTGACACCATACTGCTACAGTCCGAGCACCTCTCTGATGGGACAGCAGAACCTTCCGTCGTAAGATTCTGCGTATGACTTGGTCGTCGAACATGCCTGTTGTCAGAAGATGTTCCCCAATGTCCCCTTGTCCTTGTCTCTTTTTTCCCCGAGCCGAGCGTCCATCCGCTCGGCAGGCATCGGTCCAACCGGGCGTAGGTATCGGTCCGACCGGGAAGATTTCACTCCATCGCGTGCTCGGCTGAGACTGTTCCTTCACAGCATTGATGCTTTACGCCTCGGCCGAGCGGGCTACCCGCTCGACCCTGTTCACCATGAGCGTCAGAAACCCGACTCCCCATCGGGTTGTCTTTGATTCCGCCTGGACCCGTTCGGCCGGTTGACCCGACCCTTATCCGATCGGATGGACCTCATGCTGGCCCTTTTGACTTCTGACCTTCACGTGTCATTGGATCCCCACAAAGGGGGTCCCCCGTCCTTACTGTCGGATCAGGATTGTTGGTCATCACGATTATAAAGTGAGCGAGGAAGTACGGGTGAAGCCTTCAAGCGGCGAGCACTAAAGCATAAGCCAACTTCTCAAGACTAGTGTAGCGAGACTTAGCATCTTTTAATATGTGGTTTAAAAAGTACACTGATTGTTCCTCACCGCTCTGCCTAACTAATGTCGAGCATACCGCATGCTCTGTAGACGACAGGCAGATCCGGAGTGGCTCTCCAGCATATGGCTTGGCTAGGATAGGCAGAGAGTTGAGGTATTCTTTGAGCTCTTGGAATGCCTTGTCACACTCCTCATCCTATTGAAATTTTATCGCCCAGCGTAGTATTTTGAAGAATGGTAAGCTCCCATCGACTGTCTTGGAGATGAATCTAGATAGCGCCGTGATCAGATCAATCAATCGCTGAGCCTCCTTCAGGTTGCGAGGCGGGGGCATATCTTGCAATGCTTTTACTTTGACTGGGTTCGCCTCGATGCCCCACTCTGTTACGATGTAGATGAGGAAGCACCCACTTTTTGTGCCGAATAGACATTTACTCGGGTTCAGCTTTATCTCATAAGTCCTGAGTGTCCAGCAGGTATTCTCAATATTTGCACATAGATCAACCGCTCGGAGGGATTTTATCAGGATATCATCTACGTATACCTCCATGTTATGGTCGATCTGCCGTCGGAACGCCTTATTCATCAATCTTTGATAAGTGGCTTCGGCATTCTTGAATCCAAACGACATGATGTTGTAGCAGTACGTACCGTTGACCGTAATGAAGTTGACCTTTTCTTGATCTTCGCGGGCGAACGACACTTGATGATAACCTTGGTAGGCATCCAGCATGCAGATCAGCTCGCATCCCGTAGTGGAGTCCACCATCTGGTCAATCCGAGGCAACGGGTAGAAGTCCTTCAAGCATGCTTTGTTCAGGTCACGGAAGTCAATGCAGACTCACCACTTGTTGCCCGGTTTGGAGATGAGGACAACGTTGGCGAGCCAGCTAGGAAATTGAACTTTCCTCACTTGTCTGGCTTGCAACAGCTTTTCTACCTCCGCCCGGATGATCAGGTTCTGCTCAGCGCTGAAATCCCTTTTTCGCTGCTTTATCGGACGAGCGTTCGATCAGACATATAGCTCATGCTGAGCTATGCTTGGAGAGATGTCGGGCAGCTCTTGTGTTTGTTAGGACCAAAAGTAGCTAGAGGGGGGGTGAATAGCTCGTCGCGTTCTCTCGTTGCTCGGCGTTGCTCGGCGTTGCTTGTTTCTTCAAGAATATACAGCGGAAAATACAGAAACAAATACAACAACGCTAACACGGTTGGTTTACTTGGTATCCACCTCACAAGAGGTGACTAATCCAAGGATCCACACCACGCACGCACCCTCCACTATGAAAACACTCCTTTTCGGTAACTACCGAGGGCGGAGAAGCCCTACAAGACTCTCAGTACAAGAAGGAAGGAAAGGGAAACAAGATACAAGCGCAAAGCTTACAATGAGTACAGAAAACCCTAACCCTAGCTTCTCTTCTTGCCTTTGATCCGCCTCTTGACTTGGAAAGTTTCCAAGATCCTTCAAGAACTGGCGATCTGATCTTTGAGAGCGCTGTGGAGGAGCTGGCGAGTAATCTGGAGTGAATCGGAGAAGCGAAGGCCTGCAGCTATAAACGATGCCAACGGTCGGATCCCGATCGATTCGAATATTCCCAATCGATCGGGAGGCTTTGGATCGATCCACGGATCGATCCGGCGCCTCGATCGGGAAGCACGGATCGATCCGGCGTTTATCGCGTGAAGCAGTAGCGTCCCAATCGATCCAGCGATCGATTGGGACATCTGAATCGATCCACGGATCGATCCGAGGCTCTGATTTCGACCATAGGTCTGCCTTGGATCGATCAGAGCCTGGATCGATCAGCGATCGATCCAACACTTGATTTTGTCCAAACCAAGTCCCAAACCTCCCAAACCAACATCCGGTCAACCTTGACTGTTGGTATGCCTAGCATCTAGTCACTCCCTTGACCTGCTAGGACTCCCTTACCAAGTGTCCGGTCAATCCCTTTGACCCACTTGGACTTTTCTCTGTGCCAAGTATCGGTCAATCCTTTGACCTACTTGGACTTTTTCTTCATGCCAAGTATCCGGTCAATCCTTTGACCTACTTGGACTTCGACCAGATGTCCGATCATCCTTGATCCATCTGGATTTTCCTGCGGCTTCACTCACGGGACTTTCACCTAGCTTCACTCACTAGGGTTTGCATCGCCTAGCTTCACTCACTAGGACTTTCACGCTTCACTCACCAGATTTCCATCCGCCTAGCTTCACTCACTAGGACTTTCACGCTTCAACCAGGATTTCCATCCGCCTAGCTTCACTCACTAGGACTTTCACCGGCTTCACTCACCAGGATTTCCATCCGCCTAGCTTCACTCACTAGGACTTTCACGCTTCACTCACCAGGATTTCCATCCGCCTAGCTTCACTCACGGGACTTCTGTCTGGCTTCACTCACCGGACTTCCTTGCTGGCTTCACTCACGGGACTTCACTGACTTCACTCACGGGACTTCCTGACTTCACTGCTTCACTCACTGGACTTCCTTACACTGGCTTCACTCACCAGGACTTCCTTCAGCCTGACTTCACTCACCAGGACTTCCTTCTGCCTAGCTTCACTCACCAGGACTTTTCTTCTGCCTGGCTTCACTCACCAGGACTTTTCTTCTGCCTGGCTTCACTCACCAGGACTTTCATACTGCCTAGCTTCACTCACTAGGTCTTTCATTTTGCCTAACATCCCAGTTAGGACTTCCCGGTCAAGTATCCGGTCAACCTTGACCTACTTGACTCTTCTTCAATTAACATCTTATTGTCAAACATCTAAACCCAAACCAAGACTCAGCTTGGTCAAACAGGTCAACCTTGACCTGAGGGATGTTGCACCAACAATCTCCCCCTTTTTGATGTTTGACAATACCAACACTATCACTTACAATACCACATGTAAGTTAGGCTAATCCCATAGCCTCCTTCTTCATGCCACTAGGTAATGAAAGCATAAATTAAGCTCTTCATTCTCCCCCTAAGAGGGCAAACTCCCTCTAGGTAATGAAAGCCTAACTTACTCCCTTTCATGAGTCCTTTCATTCTCCCCCTATGACCTTCCCATAGGTAATGAAGGACTAAGCTTAACCATACATTCTCCCCCTATTGTCACACATCAACCCATCGTTGGACACACATCAACTTATGCTCCAATTCTGGGCACACTTCAACACATCCATTTGTTGAAGACTCTCCCCCTGAAGAGTTGCTCATCGTGATCACAACTTCACTCATTGTGATCAACACGATAATGAAGGTCTCATACCCTTCGTTTATCCTTAACTTCTCCCTCAATGTAGACAAATACCCAACCTTGAGCATTTTCAACCACTTGAGTTTCCACTTGAAATAATGAGGATATCCACTCCCCATTTCTCCCCATTTCAAGTTTAAATGCTCAACCTTGAGCAAGTTCACAACAGAAGGTTAACCACCTTCCAAGGTTCATGAAAAATAATTTTCATGTCTTTAAAGAGTCCCTCCCCCTAAAGACATGGTGGTAACTTCTGTCATTGCACCAACAATGACTTGGAATCCCTAAAACATTAGGAAACCCAAATTTAGAAGTTTTGAGGTTCAAATATTCAAAATTTGAAACAACCTCAACCTAAACTTCTACTTAGTCTTCGTTAACCAATCCATCCTTGTTTTCAACATGAAAACACCCTTTGTATGTATACAAATGTATTTAAGGGGTTTGGAATGGTTACCTAGACTCAAAGAGGTTCAAAGATGCTGAAATCAAACCTTCCCAACCAAAATCAGCAACTTGGATCGATTGGAGTTGGGTTCCAATCGATTGAACCTTTCTGAATCGATCCATTGATCGATTCAGACTCCCTGGATCGATCGGCTGATCGATCCAGCGAGCTTCTGCTCGCGGGAATTGCCGTTTGAATCGATCCATGGATCGATTCAGGAACTCCAATCGATCCATGGATCGATCGAGACTCGATAGTTGCTGAAATTCTATTTCAGTCCGAAACCCCTAGAAAATTCTACAAAAATCCAAAAATTATGAAATTTCGTGTAGACATTATTTAGGGCATACTTAATCATGGAAAAATAGCTTTCTATGAAAATACATCATATTTTCAAAGATTGACACAAACTTGAAAACTTACAAAAACTTTAGTGTTTTTCTTCAAGTTTGTGTCTAACTATTCAATGGTGATTACTATCAACAGATAGCCTTCACCAAGGTTTTCCAAAAACATTTTAAAAACATTTTCAAAACCAATATCCCATCACATTCCTTGGGCTTAATGCACATGACTTGTACATTAGCTTTCCCAATGATGGGGAAGCACATAACTATGTGTTTTGATGAATTTAAAACTCAAAGGAATGCACTAAATCAACATCTTGAGTTTTGTTCATCATTCTAACATCTCACTTGTATCTAATGTGCACTAAAACACATACAAGTCACCTTATAGTCTTTGTGAGATGTAGATTTTGGTTTTGCCCTAATCTAGGGATCATGCATATCTATCTAGGCATTTTAGAGATATTAGACATCCACCTAGGATGTCACTTGTTAATAAGTATTGTTAAATGCCATTTGTCCTTAATTACAAGGAATTTAAACTAATGCATGATAATGTTATGACATACATCAAAATAAAATAACTTTCAAAAGAAAGATTCCTATAACTACATGATGTATGAATGTTGATCCGGTAGTAAGAGCGGGCCCCCCACCTTTTTTCTTGCCAAGTCAACGCCGTGGAAGTCACCGGAACAGTCACCGGCCCAGAGGAGAGTGTGGTCCAACCAGACGGACGGCCGTAGACGGCCGGTCCGATTGGACTGTCGGCCGGTCGATGGAATCGAGTACCTGGAGGGGTCCGGCCGGCTCGCACTTATAGTTGGGAGGCACCCTGTCAAATCGGGGTTCCGACGCTCAGTTAAAAAGGTCATGGACCGAGCTGACCTTTTGACCGACCGCAGTCATAAAGCACCCCTGTTTGTTAGTCTCCACAAAGCACAAGTAAACCATTGCGGATGTCCGGTCGGATGTTTAAGTATCCGTCCGCTCGGACTACAAGTTTGGAGCAAAGGAAAAGGCCAGAGGATTTCTTTCTTTGACAACCTGTAGGTTTCACGTGTGTGCCATGCTCCAAATCTTGTGACAGGGGATTCTGCTGTCCCATCGAGGGCATGCTTTGACTGTAACGATATGGGTCAGGTAAACTTTCTGACAGCCGCGTACCTAGGAAAGAACAGGTAAGCTTTCTGACAGCCGCATACCTAGGATAGAACAGAGGACACTTATGCACCTTGGTACGCGTGCCCAAACCTTTCACAGCTCTATATAAAGAACCTCAGGTTTCATCGACAAGGGATTCTGGTACGTACTCTGAGACTTCTGGAGCCACCTTGTTCATCGTGATTTACCTGACTTGAGCGTCGGAGGGTCGTCGCTGGGAATCCCCTTCCTGGCTCGACTTCTGTGCAGGATAGCCGGAGCATTTCGACACTAGTTGGAGATCTACATCAGCGAGCCTTGGAGCGCCACGTGCCCAGCGTCTGTTGACTTCTGGTTCGGACAGGATCAAATGTCATGACATGGTATTTTTGAGTTTTTCATAATAATTCATGAATGCACAAATAAAACATGATGTCATGGCATATAATGGGCAAACAATCATGGCAAGATTTAACATAAATAAAATATACCTAGATTAACTATCTAAGTATTCTTAAAGTCTTAGCTAAACTTACAACTTAAACCTAGATTGCCCTAAAGTGCTTCAAGAGAATGCCAAAACCTAAATTGGCATTTCTAATTTCCTTGATTTAATGTATGCCAATTGAAAATAAACATGTCCTCAATTGTTGGCATATTCCATTTTTCCTCAAGAGTGATTACATAAATCAAGGCCCGGATTGCCTTAAATTTCCAAGAGAATACCAATATCCCAACTTGGTATTTCTCAAGGTTTTCCAAATTTGTGCCATTTAAGATAAAATCAACTTTTCACCATTAGGCACATTTTACTCTTTCAAGGAGTAAATAATAATTCCATTTCATTTTCAAAGGTTAACTAAAACCTTGAAAATACTCCTTGAGTGTCAATTTCCTCAAAGTTGGGTTAACTACCCTTCTAATCGGAGTTGACACTCTCTAACCCATCTATGGGGTAGAGAAGATGCTCCTAGAAACCCAACACCTATTGGTGCTCCTTGGATGCTCTAGGTACTCACTAGGAATAACTTCCCTAGATACCTTCCTAGTGACCTTGTTGGGCTTCTTAGAAGCCTTGGTCACATTTTCTAGGTCAACTCTAGGGATAACCTCCCTTATGACCTTGTTTGTGACTTTCTTAGACTTCTTAGAAGTCTTAGTCACATTTATTGCAAAAATACTCTTAGGGATGACTTCCCTAGTATTTTTGGCTTGACCACTAGACCTAGGGTTTGTTCCATAACTATATGGAACTCTATGGTAAGAGGGCACATCCTTCTTAGCCTTTGGTTTGTATCCCAAACCTCTATGGCCATTGGATGTCTTTTGTACCCCTAAACCTAGGTTATGCTCATTTTGCCCTAATAGGATATTCTCCATCCTTTTTAGGGTCTTTTCCATTTTATCAAGTCTTGACCTCAAGACTTGATTTTCCATCACTAAGTCCTTAGTTTTTAGTTTTCCATTAAGTTCATGAGCATTTTTGTTTCTAGTCTTGTAGCTACAATCCTTAGAGTTCTTGCCTAGACTTTTACCTACATTCCTAGCCTTAGGTGTAGTAGTTTTGGCATGTAGAGCCACATGCTTTTCCTTAAAGCCCTCATGCTTCCTATTCTTATGGTAAATCGCATTAAAATGATAAAAATTAGAACTATCATGCTTTTTACCATAATGTAAAGGAGTAGGCTCAATAAATGTTACCTTCTTCTTTACCTTGGAGGCTCCCCCTTGACTAATGCCTCCTTGAGCCTTGACCATCTTCTTCCCCTTGAGGCATTGACTCCGGTAATGCCCCTTTTGATTGCAAGAGAAGCATATGATATGCTCCTTGCTCTTCTTTGTTCCGGGAATGGTCTCCTCGGGCTTCTCCTTGCCCTTTTGCGTCACTTGACCCTTCTTCTTGGCCAAGTTGGGACACTTGCTCTTGTAGTGCCCACTTTCCCTACACTCAAAACATATTATATGATTTTTATTTTTAATTGAAACATTTATACCTTCTTGTGTAGGGATGGCACTTGCTCCTCCATTTGCTATTTCTTGAATTTTGGAGGTGGCACCATCTTCTTCTTCTTCACTTGACCCGGATGTAGAAGCTTCTCCTTCTTCTTGATCCGGCGTCACCAAGGATTGCTCCCCCTCAATCCTAGAGGTGGAGGCTTCATCATCTTGAACATGAAACAAGGAGTATGCTCCCTCCTTGTTCCCTTCGTTGCATTCCCTTGAGGATGAAGCTTCTTGGATTTCCTCTTCTTCGGAGGTTGAGCATCTCTCAACCTCGGAGTCCTCCTCTTGGTCTTGCTCCAAAGAGTCACCCTCTCTGGATTCTTCATGATCTTGTACAGTGGAGGGGATCTCTTCATGAAGCTTGGCCAATTTGCTCCATAGCTCCTTTGCATCTTCAAACTCTCCAATTTTGCAAAGGATGGTGCTTGGCAATAAATTGACCAAAAGCTTGGTCACTTTGTCATTGGCCTCGCACCTTTGGACTTGCTCCGGGCTCCATTTGCTTTTCTTTAGAACTTTGCCCTTTGAATTTCTTGGGGCCTTGAAGCCTTCCATTAGAGCAAACCATTGCTCTATCTCCATCATAAGAAAATTTTCGATTCTTGATTTCCAAGAATCGAAACTCGTAGAAGTGTATGGTGGAGCCACCCTTGTGTCAAATCCAAGCCCATCTTGGAATTGCATTTTGAAGTTGAGCTTGATAAAGTCTTGAACTTGAAGAATTTGCTCCAACTTCTTCACCCTCTAGCTTTTCTTGTTATGCTTGACCCTTCCGGCGATGATTCCGGTGAAGAGCGGCCTCGCTCTGATACCACTTGTTAGGACCAAAAGTAGCTAGAGGGGGGGTGAATAGCTCGTCGCGTTCTCTCGTTGCTCGGCGTTGCTCGGCGTTGCTTGTTTCTTCAAGAATATGCAGCGGAAAATACAGAAACAAATACAACAACGCTAACACGGTTGGTTTACTTGGTATCCACCTCACAAGAGGTGACTAATCCAAGGATCCACACCACGCACGCACCCTCCACTATGAAAACACTCCTTTTCGGTAACTACCGAGGGCGGAGAAGCCCTACAAGACTCTCAGTACAAGAAGGAAGGAAAGAGAAACAAGATACAAGCGCAAAGCTTACAATGAGTACAGAAAACCCTAACCCTAGCTTCTCTTCTTGCCTTTGATCCGCCTCTTGACTTGGAAAGCTTCCAAGATCCTTCAAGAACTGGCGATCTGATCTTTGAGAGCGCTGTGGAGGAGCTGGCGAGTAATCTGGAGTGAATCGGAGAAGCGGTTGCCGCAGCCATCGAACGTCTGCAGCTATAAACGATGCCAACGGTCGAATCCCGATCGATTCGAATATTCCCAATCGATCGGGGAGGCTTTGGATCGATCCACGGATCGATCCAGAGCGCCTCTGTGCTCTGGGAAAACGCCTGGATCGATCCAGCGTTTATCGCGCGAAGCAGCCGCGTCCCAATCGATCCACTGATCGATTGGGACATCTGGATCGATCCACGGATCGATCCAGAGGCTCTCTGTTTGCTGGGACAGTGCTGGATCGATCCACTGATCGATCCAACACTTGATTTTTGTCCAAACCAAGTCCCAAATCTCCCAAACCAACATCCGGTCAACCTTGACCTGTTGGTATATCATGCCTAGCATCTAGTTACTCCCTTGACCTGCTAGGACTCCCTTACCAAGTGTCCGGTCAATCCCTTTGACTCACTTGGACTTTTCTCTATGCCAAGTATCCGGTCAATCCCTTTGACCTACTTGGACTTTTTCTTTCATGCCAAGTATCCAGTCAATCCTTTGACCTACTTGGACTTCCCAGCACCAGATGTCCGATCATCCTTGATCCATCTGGATTTTCCCTTGCCTGGCTTCACTCACCAGGACTTTCACCTAGCTTCACTCACTAGGGTTTTGCATCTTCCTAGCTTCACTCACTAGGACTTTCACCTGGCTTCACTCACCAGGATTTCCATCTGCCTAGCTTCACTCACTAGGACTTTCACCTGGCTTCACTCACCAGGATTTCCATCTGCCTAGCTTCACTCACTAGGACTTTCACCTGGCTTCACTCACCAGGATTTCCATCTGCCTAGCTTCACTCACCAGGACTTCCTTCTGCCTGGCTTCACTCACCAGGACTTCCTTCTGCCTGGCTTCACTCACCAGGACTTCCTTCTGCCTGACTTCACTCACCAGGACTTCCTTCTGCCTGGCTTCACTCACCAGGACTTTTCTTCTGCCTGGCTTCACTCACCAGGACTTTTCTTCTGCCTGGCTTCACTCACCAGGACTTTCATACTGCCTAGCTTCACTCACTAGGTCTTTCATTTTGCCTAACATCCCAGTTAGGACTTCCCGGTCAAGTATCCGGTCAACCTTGACCTACTTGACTCTTCTTCAATTAACATCTTATTGTCAAACATCTAAACCCAAACCAAGACTCAGCTTGGTCAAACAGGTCAACCTTGACCTGAGGGATGTTACACCAACAGTGTTAACCATACAAACACATCATGGTTTTATTGGAGACAGACGATCAACTCCGCCTTCTGCTCGGGTCTCAGATCCGCAGCTATGAAAGTAGTTGCCTCCGTTCGGTAAGGATGGATTTGGGCTTCCTCTTTCTCTTCATAGACTAGGGCAGGAGGTTTTTCAGTAACAGTATTTACCTCTAACCGTGGAGTCTTCCGGGCGGTCCTAGCTTCGATTTTGACCATCTCGATGTAGCAACGCCGAGCAGCTAGTTGATCATCCTTGACCTCTCCTACCTGGTAGTCTACCGGGAACTTGATCTTTTGGCAGTAGGTAGAGACTACTGCCCAGAACTTATTGAGGGTCGGTCGGCCCAGGATGACATTATAAGCTGAGGGGGCGTCCACCACGATGAAGTTCGTGGTTCGGGTCCTCCTGAGCGGTTCTTCTCCGAGTGAAATGACCAATCTTGTTTGGTCGATCGACAATACTTCATTGCCGGTGAACTCGTACAGTGGGGTCGTCATGGGCAACAGCTTAACCCGATCGATTTGCAGCTGATCGAACGCTTTCTTGAAAATGATGTTCACCAAGCTCCCTTTGTCAACAAAGATACGGTGAATGGTATAATTAGCGACCACCGCGCGGATGATCAAGGCGTCGTCATGAGGGATCTCAACTCCCTCCAAGTCTCAGGGTCCAAAATTGATCTTAGGCCCGTTCGCCTTCTTCTGGCTGCATCCCACCGCATGTATCTCCAGTCGTCGCGCGTACGACTTCCGGGCTTGATTGGAATCGTCGCTGGTCAAACTACCGACGATGATGTTTATTTCTCCCCGAGCGGCATTGTTTCGATTATCTTCCTCCCGAGCGGTGGGCCTGCTTCGGTCGTCCTGGCCCTGGGCAGGCTCAACATTCTCTCTTCGCTGGTGCTATCACTCGGGCGATCTTCCCGCGTTTCGTTGCCCAGTGGATTGATGTCTATGTCGTCAATCGGGAGAGAGGGATTGACGGCGGTAGTTTTGCTGAGCCGGTTGATTGACGATGGGCGCCAATCCTCGGCAATCGCGTGTATTGTGCGACGCGGACCGGTGGAAAAAAGCAAAACATATGTGTCCATACCTTTCCCTTTGATGCTTTTGGTCGGCTGGAAGCGACATGCTACACGGCATGCATCCTTGTCTCATGTGGCCGCCCTCCTTCGGGTCTTGGCCCCTTAGGCGACTGATAGTTGCTCATTGGTCGGCGTTTGGTCGGCGCTGAGTGTTTGGCTAGAGTCTCCTTCCTTCTAGCCGCTTGGGCTTCCTCCACGTCGATGTACTCATTGGCCTTTTTGAGCATGTGATCATAATCTCTGGGCGGCTTCCTTATGGGCGGCTTCCTTATGAGCGATCAGAAGAAGTCTCCCTCGACGAGCCCTTGAGTGAATGCATTCATCATGGTCTCGGATGAGACCGAAGGGATATCCATGGCCACCTGATTGAAGCGCTGAATATAGGCTTGTAGAGCTTCTCTCAACCCTTGCTTCAAGAAAAATTTGTCTTTTGATATCGTCTGCTGCTCGCAAAATGGTGTAAGAAGACCATTCGAAAATCTTTGAAGCTTCGTATGGATCCGTCCGGCAGCCTTCTGAACCAGCGTTACGCCGAACCGGAAAGCGTGGTGAGGAAGACTCGGCATTTCACTCCATCCGTGTACTGGTGGAGTGTGGTCTCGTTATCGAACCTATCTAGATGATCATCTGGATCGATCGAATCGTTGCAAGACCCGATCGCCAGCGGGGTGTAGTACTTAGGGAGAGGATCTCGTAACATGTCCTTGGAGAATTGGCAGTTGATCCACTCGAGAGAAGTGTTGCCCTGAGACGCCTTGCCGTTTCGTGCGTCCCGAACGAGCGCTTCGTCCGAAGAAGATCCCCGTTCTTGGTTGGCTTGAGCTATCTTCGAGGGTGTTTGCAACAGTGCCCGATGAAAAGGTATGGGCGCGGGTGGTGCCTCGCCATATGTGTCGGTCGGCAACCTATTCTGCCCCTAGATAAAGAGTTGCTCTGAGCGGTCCTCCTGTGCTGCTCGGCCTCCTGCTGCGGGTGTTGCGTGTTGCGCTTGCCAATCGGCTAGCGCCTTCTGTTGTTGCTACTCGACTATTTTCTACGCTCGGGCTTGCACGAGTAGGTCGAGTTCTTCTTGGGTGAGCGTCGCTGTGTGAAGTCGTCCAATGCCTTCCATCCTCTCGGCTCGAATGCAGGTTGCGTTCCCACATACGACACCAAATTTGATCATGTCCGATAGTCGAGGTGACGGAAGCTGGGGGCGTGGTACTCCGGTTGATCGTGTGATGACTCCTCGAGACCTTGCAACCACAGCTGCGTCAGTGCCGAGCCAGGGAAAGGGTCCCGACGATGACCCTCCGACGCTCAAGTCAGTCATCGACGATATGCGGAAGTAGAGCAAAGTAACGAATAGTAGCAGCAACAGTAGATTATCGCATACCTCCACTGAAGCTTGGACCCCCTTTATATAGGACTCCTGTAGGGCATGTGCACGCTTTCCAAGGTATGCACGCTTCTCGAAGATTTTCCTGAAAAGATGTATCAGTAAAGTGTCCCTGACACAATACCTTAACGAGCCGAGCATATCTCTGAAGTGACAGTGGAAGCTTCTGTCATATGATCTTTTGTTTGAACTAGCCGCCGACCATGCCGCCTGTCAGCGGCACATGCTCCCAAAAAAATAATATCGAGCTAGCAGTGTCTTTTACTAGGACGAGCGGGATGGTCGCTCGACTCGGATGAGTGTGTTATCTGGCCGAGCGGGGAGGCCACTCGACCGGCACTTCCACTTGTTGGTGCGGTTAGCACCCCCCCCCCCTCTATCGACGTTTCACGATCCAACACCGTTGTCTTGAGAAAGCCGCTCGGCTGCCCTTCTATTTCTGCATAGCTCGGTCGTAAATCCGCTCTATTCTTGTAGCTCAATATAAGACCGAGCGGGGAAGTCGCTCGGCGTGCTCTTGCAGATACCTAGCAATCTTTCTGAGCATCAGAAGCTCGGAACTTCACCGAGCTGTTATGATTTCGGATTGAGTCTTCCTTATCCCGATCGGGTGAGCGTGCTACCCGATCGGTCAGTGGTCTAAGGGCGTTTGACTACCTTGACTGGCTCCTACCATGGCACTAACCTCCACCATGACAACGGGGTGGGCCCCCCCTCTTCCTTATCACCGCATCAGCTATCATGCCAAAAATTGAATAATCTATTCCTTGGTGAATTTGTCCCGACGCAAGTTGATCTCGACGTTGAGAGTTTGCATCGTCTCCTTCTAAAAGATCTGGATCAATAGAGCTCCAAAGATTTTGAGCTTTCAAATGTGTAGACATCATTATCTACCAATAATTATAATCAAGTTTTCCATCTAATTTGGGACCAAACCAAACAATATTAAATTGTTTGTCATATTTTACTATTAAAAAAAATGAGCCAGAAGATAACTTAGCTCTAATACCACTTTGATAGTGTTTAGATGAAGAAGAGACAAAAGAGTGCACTCGATAGCAACAACTTAGACGAGGAAGAAATAAAAATTGAGAATAATTTTTTTTCTTATTGTTAATAAATCTTAAACACAATTAAAGCATAGGTTATACATGACTTTATATAACAGTAGTAGAAACTAATATGATATTAAAATCTTGTCATGGATCCTTAAATTATGCATCTAAATTTCAAATAATTTTAAATAATTAAATAAGTTTTTAAAAATTGATTAATATCTAAATAAATTAAATTTAAGTAAGTTTGAAAGAAGCTTAAACTCATTAAAAAAAAATAAATCAAGTCAAACTATTAGATTAGATTTAGCTAAATCCAATTATCTTATAAATAAATTTAAATATCATAAAATTTAATCCGGCGCGACTCCATGTAAACCTATCCGTGTTTAGGGCGATGAGGGACTGGGAGCATCACTGCAGCAGTAAAAACGCGAAGCCCTTAAATTATTGAGCACACGTAACAGAGCAGTTGTTTTAAAGCATTTATAACCACGTAACTATATATACACACCAGAGAACAGTAGTTTCAGCAAATTATTTAACACACATAACAGAACAGAAGTTTTATATATATATATATATATAGAAATAATAGAAATGTTCTCCTGCGGTGCATTTCTTGCGGTTTGATGCGGTAGAAGTGATTTGGCATTCCACGTCAAAGCCAAAAAAAAATAAAAAAACGCGGCATCATCTCTCTTCTCGTCTTCTTCGCCGACCTCGCCAAACGGCCACTGCCGACCTTCCGTTGGACGCTCAGCCACTGTCAGCCGGATCACGGTCGGATTCCGGCCAGATGACTGCCGGAATCCGGTTGTTTCATGGCCAAATCTGCCGCGACGCTAGCAGACGCAACGCTGCCGATTCCGGCCGGATCGCGACCGGATTCCGACCGGATCGCGGCCAGAATCGCCAGCGTTGCGTCTGCTAGCGTCGCGGCACAGACGGTCTGATTCCGGCAGCCATCTGGCCGGAATCCGGCCGCGATTCGACCGGAATCCGGTTGTGATCCGGCCGAGGGGTGTTCCGCCAGCGTCAAACGCCGGGAGAAGTGGAGGTTCCCTGATCGGTCCAGAGACCGATCAGGAGGTTCCCTGATCGGACTGGTGACCGATCAGGAAGGCAAGTCCGCAGCGTGTGTTTTTTTATTTTTTTTTGCTTTGACATGGAATGCCAAATCACTTCTATCACATCAAACCACAAGAAATACACCACAGGAAAATATTTCTCATATAATATAATATATATATATATATATATATATATAATGAGATATGCTGTATAACTTTTCCTTACGCTCCCTACGCAACCGCCAGTGTAGCAATCCCAATCAACTTTTTTATTTTTTTTTTTTGTCATCTTTTTATTTTATTTTTTGCCATCTGTTTTTTAGTTTTTTTTCCCAAGCAGCGTTTTCTCGTTTTCTTTCCCTTCTCGATGTTGCCGCCGCCATCCTTCTGGGTTGACGCCATCCTTCGGCGCTGCCTGCCGGGTGAGACCCAGTGCCATCCTTTTTTATTTTTTTCACAAGCAGGGTCTTTTGGTTTTCTTTCCTCTCTCGACGTTGCCGCCGCCACCACCATCAGACGTTGAACCTCACCTCGAGTAGATCCCTCACCCATGGGAAGCCCATACAGGACGCTTGATGAGGTCCGGATTCGACGTCGATGCGTATATGTGGAAATGATTGCTTCGTCTGTATTCACAATGCGGTTGCTTGGAAGCCGCTCGATCGTTGTTCGACGAAATGCCTCAGCACGATGATGTCTCGTGGACGACCCTCATGTCAGCGTATGCATGTACGGATCGCGCGGAAGAATCCTTGATATTGTTCTGCGAGATGGTGACGGATGGAGCTCGCCAAACGCATTTGCTCTTGCCTCCTGTCTGAAATCTTATTCAGTTTGTGGAGACTTGGTTCGGGCAGCAGTTGCACGGGGTTGTTAGACGAGGCCTGTCAGTTCATTGTTTTGTGATCAAGAGTGGGTTGGAACAAGATGGATTCTTAAGTAGTAGTCCAGTGGATATGTACTCCAGATATGGTTTGTCTATGGAAGCTCATAAGGTATTCATTAGAACTATTGATCCTGATATTGTTGTCTGGAGTGCGATTATATCATGCTTTACTCAGCTAGGATTGAACACTGGGGCAGTCGAATTGTTTATCTACTGAATAAATTTGATTGTTGTTCGCTGGGTTCTGTTATTGTTGTAGTCCACTGGATTCTGTTATTGTTTATCTAAGTAGTAGTCCATTGGGTTCTGTTATTGTTGTTCGCTATATAATAAATTTGATTTAAATATCCCGACGTTATTTGATATTTATCTACTGAATAAATTTGATGACACAATATTTATTTACTAAATAAATTCGAATCACACACTCATAGACCTCTAAAACAATATTTTAATTTTTAAACTATGCAAATATAATTCAGAAGCATGACAAGTCATCTAAAACTTCAACAAAAAAAATAACTAATTTTTAAACTATGCAAATATAATTCAGAAGCATGACAAGTCATCTAAAACTTCAACAAAAAAAATAACATGAAAGAGCACGATACATCATCTATAAAAGAAAATGTTTAATCCAAATATGTAAACCGCAGCATTCATGAGTCGCTTTTTAGTATATTTGAGTGACAAATCTAGACACCAAACATGTTCGCAAAGGAATTCCATATTACAACTGAAAGTGAAGTTGATGCAATCATCAACCCAGATGCAATCTTGATTCATGTGAAATGAAATAAAATGACAGTTAAGAAGGAACATGAAACACTAGTTTTATAAAAGGAATCATGTTATATAACAAGTAGAGTTCGAAACTTGGAGACTTCACATAAAAGGGCATAAAAACACTAAGTGAAAGTAATTTTAAAAAATGTAATAATCCAAGCACTTTCTTAATACAGAATAAAAGCAACTCAAATGTCAAGCATAAGCAATTATGTAGTTTAACAAGCATAAGTAGAATTGTAGGATAAATTACTTACAGGGTGGTTTGTTATTGTTTTTAAAAACCTTCATTCATCCTAGCACATATTATTAGAACCTGCAATAATAAAAGTAATTATTAACTTCAATTTCTCGATCAATCAACTACTATAATTTAATAAAACTTTGATAGTACCATCGATATCTGTCAATTCTTCTTCATATGTATCGTTATCGCTATTATGATGATTATCTATAATTGATCTAGCAAGACATATCATCATATTTATAAAATATCTTAGAGAATTTCTTTGCAAATAAAATTATCATACAAATACAAAATTAATCGACACATACCCTTGTTGTAAAATTGTACAGTTGCGCTTGTCATGTGACACACCTCGATGTCCGCATCCACGACATAACCAAGACTTTGAGTTTGACTTCTCCTTTGATGATCTCAATCTCTTCCCACATCCCTTTGTTCTTACTAAAGGTGGATCAATAATAGCAAGAGTCTCATCCATGGATTTATTCCTTTGACTTCTATTGTCGCATGTTTTTTTACTGATGTTTATCTCTTGAATTTTGCTGTAGATAAAATCAAATTGTTCATTCAAAAAGATTATCCCCTCATCAGTCAAAGATGCATCATCAATTAATATCGAAACTTTTTTGGATAACCTCGAGTGTCTTGACATTAAAATCCTTTCTGAAGCATTGATGAAATTTTGCTCCCCCAATGAATATACTGCTCCAACTTTTGCATCTTGTGTCCATCGTTTGAGTATATGCTTATCAGGTAGATGAAACACTTGGTTGACACGAAAAAAAACTAACATGTGCCTGCATGGAATGCCATCGAACTCAAATTTCCTACAGCTACAGGATATGTAGTCCCTCTGTTTGTCATGCGTGAGGACCCTTGGTTTGGAGGAAGAACAATTTTGAAAATTCATCACATGGTAAACCACTGACTCAACTCCTATAGATTCTTGTTGGACATAATAACCATGACTTTCAGTCATTTCACTTTGAAACTCCATCCATTTCTTTTTTGTGTATTTCTTAACCATTTGAGTTTCCATTGGCAAGTTTGTCTTAATTATGGGATGCTCATTCATATCAATATGGTCAGCAACCAACTCATTGTGTCTTTGATGTCTCAGTGTCCTATTGAAACGAGTGATAAAATCCATCAATGAATTCTTATTTGAGACATATCTCTTGAAAAATGCATGTGAGCCTTCAGATCTCTGACTACTTGACATTCCAGCACAAAATACATGGCTAAAATATGTTGCCACCCACTTGTGTCGTAATTCATACATCAATGACAACCAATCATTTTTCTCTAAGTTAACACATTTGATAACCTCTTTCCATGAATTCTCAAATTCATCAGGTGTTGTAGAATTTTCAATGACATTTTTGATACTTTGATAGTAGTCATGAAAAGTCAAAGGATGTAATTTATTTGAGAATTTATTCAGTATATGCCACAAACAATATCGATGCATTGTTTGAGGGAAAACTTGGGCAATGGCTTTTGTCATAGCAGGATCCTGATCAGTGGTGATCACGTTTGGTGCACCTTTAGACATTGCTTCTATGAACTTGTTAAGTAGCAAAACAAAAGACTCAGTTTTCTCATCACTTATAAAGCCGCAACCAAAAACATTTGTCTGATGATGATGGTTAACTCCTACAAATGGTGCAAAAATCAACTCATATTTGTTGATGTTATATGTCGTATCAAATACAACTACATCACCAAATACATTGTACGCCATCCTTGATACATGATCTGCCCAAAAACACCTGCTAAATCTATTATCTGAATCAGTCTCATATTCAAAGAAAAAAGTTGGATTCTTCTCTTTCTCAGATGTAAATAACTCAATTAGTGTTTCAACATCAATACCCTTTTGTTCATCCCTTAGTTCTTTTTTAAAATTTCTAATATCTCTTTCTGTGCAACCCACCCTCTCAGGACCTCCATACTCTATCTGTAATAATCGCATTTGTTAACAAGTTGACACATTGGCCTCTGAAAATTGTTGAGTCAATGCTTTCTTTGCTACCGAAACATTACGATGTGAGCGTAGCAAATGTACCTTTGAAGGAGTCGAGAGTGGATGATTATGACTTTCCATGATGTTTTTGACAACCCAATTAGATCCAGTTTGTTCCTTGACAAGTGAAATCTTTGACTGACAATCAGTTCTAACTTCGCCATGTGCTCTTTTCTTTGTCTGTTGATTACCTTTTGCATGATTATTCCACCGCATTTGATCTGTATACCCTTCTTTGAAACATACAAATTGTTTCCAGACAACTTCATTTGTCATCTTATTTTTCTTGCTATTGTTTAGCCTAGCACTAAATCTGGCTTCTCGTGCATATTGGTTATAGAATGAAAATGTCTCCTCTAGTGATGAGAATTTCATTCCAATTTTTAGCTTTCGATCATCTGCAACTTGGAGAATATATATTTGGGTCTCACCGTCATTTTCTTCCATTACTAGGAATGTCAGATGAAGTGAAACTCTGCATATAATAGTATAGCCATAAAAGCGTACTAAATCAAATAGACATAAAACAATATTCTCATATGGCAATAATGTGACATCAAAATATATCGTTTTAGTACTAAAGCATGATCTCTGAAAAAGTGAGAAGTGGTGGTAATTTTAGTACCTGCACTAGACTCTTGGAAAAAATAATATAAAAAAAGACTGTGATTGGGTTGAACTAGTCAGACCATATATCAACATTTTACTAAGATTATATCTCATGAAGCATTTTACTAATCAGATAGAGATATAAGAAATCACCTTATATATCAACAACTAAGCTTATATCTCATGAAGTATTATACTAGAAATCGCCTTCATTTCACTGTTCACAAAATGATTCTTTTTGTGAGATAAATTTTTTTGGACAGTTGATTTACCAAGAAAATATGGAATTATAGATGAAACTAAACTTTATTCTATTTCACTCGTGTGCATTTGCACTAAGTATTTACAAACTTTGCACAAGGATGATTCCTTCAATTTTAGGTTTATGAAACAAGGGAAGGGTGTTGGTGCAACATCCCTCAGGTCAAGGTTGACCTGGTTGACCAAGCTTGAGTCTTGGTTTGGGTTTCGATGTTTGACAATGCAAGGTTGATTGAAGAAGAGTCAAGTAGGTCAAGGATGACCGGATACTTGACTGGGAAGTCCTAACTGGGATGTTTAGGCAGAAGGAAAGACCTAGTGAGTAAGCTAGGCAGGAGGAAAATCCTGGTGAGTGAAGCCAGGTGAAAGACCTAGTGAGTGAAGCTAGGCAATTGGGAAGTCCTAGTGAGTGAACTAGGTAGGAGGAAAATCCTGGTGAGTGAAGCCAGGTGAAAGACCTAGTGAGTGAAGCTAGGCAATTGGGAAAGTCCTGGTGAGTGAAACCAGGCAAGAGAAATCCAGATGGGTCAAGGTTGACCAGACATCTGGTGAGAGTCCAAGTAGGTCAAAGGGATTGACCGGATACTTGACATGAGGAAGAAAAGTCCAAGTAGGTCAGAGGGATTGACCGGATACTTGGCAAGAAGAGAAAAGTCCAAGTGGGTCAAAGGGATTGACCAGACACTTGGTGAGAGAGTCCTAGCTGGTCAAGGGTGACCGAATGCTAGGCCTTATGTACCAACAAGTCATGGTTGACTAGATGTTGGTTTAGGGGGGTTTGGACTTGGATTTGGGCAAAAACCAAGATCTGGATTGATCAGCCGATTGATCCAGCAGATTTGGATTGATCCGTGGATCGATCCAGCAGATTTGAATTGATCCGTGGATTGATCCAGAAGATCTGGATCGATCGGTCGATCGATCCAATGAGTCCCTGCGAACAGAACCGCTCTGGATCGATCGGTGGATCGATCCAGAGGTCCCAATCGATCAGTGGATCGATTGGGACGCTGCTGCTTCACGCGATAAGCACTGGATCGATCCGTGGATCGATCCAGGCATTTTTCCAGAGCACAGAGGCGCTCTAGATCGATCCGTGGATCGATCCAAAGCCTCCCCGATCGATTGGGAGCTTTCGAATCGATCGGGATCCGACCGTTGCGTCGTATTTGAGCTGCAGGCGTGCGATGGCTGCTAGGTATCACTACTGTTTCATCTCAGATCTCTCGCCAGCTCCTCCACAGCGCTCTCAAAGCTCAGATCGCGAGTTCTTGAAGGATCTTGGAGGTTTTCCAAGTCAAGAGGCAGATCAAAGCCAAGAAGAGAAGCTAGGGTTAGGGTTTTCTGCACTCATTGTAAGCTTTGCGCTTGTATTTTGTTTCCCTTTCCTTTCTTCTTATATTGAGAGTCTTGTAGGGCTTCTCCGCCTTCGGTAGTTACCGAAAAGGAGTGTTTCATAGTGGAGGTGTGTGTGTGTGCGTGGATCCTTGGACTAGTCACCTCTTGTGAGGTGGATACCAAGTAAAATCTCAAGTGTTAGCGTGTTTGTTTTTGTTTCTTTGTATTCCGCTGCACATCTCTTGAAGAAACAAGCAACGCCAAGCACACGAGAAGCGCGAAGAGCTATTCACCCCCCCTCTAGCTACTTTTCGGTCCCAACAAGTGGTATCAGAGCGAGGCCGCTCTTCACCGGAATCATCGCCGGAAGGGTCAAGCATATCAAGAAGAGCTAGAGGGTGAAGAAGTTGAAGCAAAGTTGTCAAAGTCAAAGAAATTCAAAAGCTCAACTTCTACAATGGAATTCCGAGATGGGCTCGGATTCGACACAAGGGTGGCTCCACCATACACTTCCACGAGCTTCGATTCTTGGAAATCAAGAATCGAAAATTTTCTTATGATGGAGATAGAGCAATGGTTTGCTCTTATGGAAGGCTTCAAGACTCCAACAAACTCAAAGGGCAAAGTTCTCAAGAGGAGCAAGTGAAGCCAAGAGCAAGTCCAAAGGTGCGAGGCCAATGACAAAGTGACCAAGCTTTTGGTCAATTTATTGCCAAGCACCATCCTTTGCAAAATTGGAGAATTTGAAGATGCAAAGGAATTATGGAGTAAATTGGCCAAGTTTCATGAAGAGATTCCCTCCACTGTACAAGAGCAAGAAGAATCCAGAGAGGGTGACTCTTTGGAGCAAAACCAAGAGGAGGACTCCGAGGTTGAGAGATGCTCAACCTCCGAAGAAGAAGTCCAAGAAAAAGCTTCATCCTCAAGGGAGTGCAATGAAGAGAACAGGGAGGGAGCATACTCCTTGTTCCATATACAAGAAGATGAAGCCTCCACCTCTAGGATTGAGGGGGAGTGTAGATCAATGAACCCGGAGCAAGAAGAGGCCTCCGCATCCGGGTCAAGTGAAGAAGAAGAAGATGGTGCCACCTCCAAAATTCAAGAAATATCAAATGGAGGAACAAGTGCCATCCCTACACAAGAAGGTATAAATGTTTCAATTAAAAATAAAAATCATATAATATGTTTTGAGTGTAGGGAAAGTGGGCACTACAAGAGCAAGTGTCCTAACTTGGCCAAGAAGAAGGGTCAAGTGACACAAAAGGGCAAGGAGAAGCCAAAGGAGACCACCCCCGGGACAAAGAAGAGCAAGGAGCACATTGTGTGCTTCTTGTGTCAACAAAAAGGGCATTACCGAAGTCAATGTCCCAAGGGGAAGAAGATGGTCAAGGCTCAAGGAGGCACCAGTCAAGGGGGAGCTTCCAAGGTAAAGAAGAAGGTAACATTTATTGAGCCTACCCCTTTACGTTATGGTAAAAAGCATGATAGTTCAAATTTTTATCATTTTAATGCAATTTACCATAAGAATAAAAAGCATGAGGGCATTAAGGAAAAGCATGTGACCCTACATGCTAAGACTACCCAACCTAAGATTAGGAATGTAGATAGACATTTAGGCAAGAACACTAAGGATAATAGATACAAGCCCAAGAATAAAAATGCTCATGGATCAAATGAAAAATCAAATACTAAGGACTTAGTGAGGGAAAATCAAGTCTTGAGGTCAAGACTTGATAAATTAGAAAAGACCCTAAAAAGATTGAAAAATATCCTATTAGGGCAAAATGAGCATAACCTAGGTTTAGGGGTACAAAAGTTATCCAATGACCATAGAGGTTTGGGATACAAACCCAAAGCTAAACAGGATGTGCCTAGTTATCATAGGGTTCCATATAGTTATGGAACAAACCCTAAGTCTAGAGGTCAAGTCAAGGATACAAGGGAAGATATCCCTAGAAGTATCTTTGCAACCAAAGTGACTAAGACTTCTAAGAAGTCTAAGAAAGTCACTAACAAGGCCACAAGGGAGGCTATCCCTAGAGTTGACCTAGAAAATGTGACCAAGGCTTCCAAGAAGCCCAACAAGGTCACTAGGAAGGTATCTAGGGAAGTTATCCCTAGTGAGTACCTAGAGCATCCAAGGAGCACCAATGTAACGACCCAATTTTCTTCATTAGGAGTTCTAAAAGTTCTTAAAAATATTTAGAAATATTTTATAAATATTCTAGAGATTTTTATAAATTTTTAGAGTATTTTTATGTAATTTTTGGAGGTCGTTTGATATTTTTACTAAACGAAGGAAGTTTCGACAAAAAATGTCCAAGCCGAGAATAGAACCCGCGACCTTTGACTCGGTCAAAACACGACTGACCAGGTGGGCAAACGGATTTTTCTGTTTAGAAAAGGTAACGAATTTATTTAAGATAGTTAACAGAATATTGGATTATAAAAGGGATAAGTTGATCTTGGATTTGTTTGTTTAGAAAATGTAGTGAATTTATTTAAGATAGTTAACAGTAATATTATAAAAGGGATAAGTTGATGTTGGATTTATTTTTTTAGAAAAAGTAGCAAATTTATTTAAGATAATTAACAGAATATTAGATTATAAAAGGGATAAGTTGATGTTGGATTTGTTTGTTTAGAAAAAGTAGCAAATTTATCTAAGATAATTAACAGAATATTAGATTATAAAAGGGGATAAGTTGATGCTCTGTTTTCCCGTGACTTAAACCATTCTCTCCTTCTCTTCTGCGTACGATGGCGGAGCTCGGGCAGAAAATGAAAGGGAGTTAGGGTATCATCTTCGGCGAGCGACCAAGGTCCTAGATGCCCTTTTTGTTCGGTTGTGAGTCCAAGAATCAAGGTAAGTTGCTACTCACCTGCAGTAGGATAGCTCCGAGGTTTTATTCCTTGTTTCTTTCCTTTTTCTGGATTCTGTTTTCTTCTTATTTGGCCGAAGTATGCAGTAGGATTGTTGTTCTTGAGGTTTGCTGCCGTGAATCTCAAGTTCAGATTTGTTTAGGTTTGGAAAATGAACAAATTAATTAGATGAGCATGTAGTTTAGCATTTCAGCTTTTAGAGATTCTGGAATAGATTTCTTTGTTATTAGTTTTTAAGCATACAGTGTTTGATCCATTGGTTGTGTAGTATAGTTTTCAATTCCAGAATTTCTTTTGTTAAATCTGAGTATGAGGAATGGTATTTGTTTTGTTTTCCAGTAGCAAACTCTTTACTAGTTACAATGGTTTCCTTGCCGGGGTACTGAATAGGGGATTAGTAGAGGTTTCAGCTTGTTCTATTTGATACTTGCTGTTATGAAACTTAATGCAGATTTGTTTAGATTCGGAAGAAATGTTAAGTTGTTGCCATAAGTTTCAAAGAAGAACATGAATGGTTGTTTATATTTGCTGTACAGTTTAGTTTCCTTGGAAGAATTCTGTGAAGTCTGAATTGTATTAGAGTTTGCTGTACAGTTTAGTTGCTTTGGAAGATTTAGAAATCCTCACGTTGGAGTGAAGTTCTTGTGTGAAGCAATAGGATTTAAGTTCTTATATGCTCCTGTTAACTGAAATAGCTATGAACTGTTTTAGAAAGGTTTGGATGAAATTGGTTTGATGTAAGTTTGGGTTCTATGTTTAGAAAGATAATTCCTGTACCGATTATTGAAGTTAGTTTAGTCTAAAGGTGAGAAGTATATGGGTGATTTAGTTATGCAAGTAATAAGTTCAGAATAGAAGTTTAGTTTAGAAAATGAGAAAATAGATTTACATGTTGATCAATGTAGATTTTATAAAGTATTAAGATACAGATTTCTGTTAAGCTATTATACAAATTTTTATTAAGCTAGTATGCAGATTTCTGTTAAGCATTAGTGCAGATTTTTGATAAGTATTGTATGTGTAGATTTCTTTTGTATTCTATGCATGATTATGTGTTACATAGTTAATTTCATTCATAGATGCATACGAAAGGTACCCTAACAGTATTTTGGGTTTAAGAAAAGTATAAGAAAGATAAAGAAAAGGCCAAGGCCTTAAGTAGATCCCAAAGTCAAGACTTTAGGGATTTTTGGCACACAAGGTGTCTATTAAAATGCCAAGACATTTAAAGAAAAAATAATTAAGATTATAAGTATTTTACTTTTAAGAAAAGGCTAGTACCCGACTTCCGAGGTTGTCGTTAAACAAATCCAAGGTCTTGGCCCTGGTAGACCGAGGTCTGCTCTTTTAGGATTGGTGGCTCGCTACCCCAACCTATTAGGGAACGCGCATAAGATGGTACTACGCCTGGGCCCAAGAAGAAGTTGATTATTATTTTGAAGTATTATAAGTATAAGTTTTTGAACAAGTAAAACGAGTTTTACATAAACATAAAGTATTAAAGATTAAGTTAGAACAAATGAAATAAGTTTCATATAGTTCTGAAAATCAGTAAGTTTAGTTCTTTATTCTACCATGTTTATCTAGTGGATGAGTAGTTTTCATGTTTACCTATTAGATGAGTAGCATGATTAGCTATTAGAATTACATGAGTAGATTCCTTAGCTTTTCTTTGCTATTAGTTTGACATGAGCAGTTATGTTTATGCTTTATTTCTTTTTAGAGCATATAGTTTCTAGTTCTTTTCGTATACATGCACACTCGTGATTTTGTGAGTTAGATAGCGCTTACTAAGCAAATTTTGCTTATAGATTGCACTTCCTCTTACTGCAGATAAAGGAAAGGAAAAGTTATAGCAAAGGAAGGCGACAAGGAGGTGTGGATGGATGTGTGATGCTTGGACTATAGAAGCCTTGGGACATAGCATAAGAATTTATTAAGATTGTCATTTATTAAGAATGTATTAGATGAGTCATTTAGTCTTCCGCTGCTAGTTAATTGTAAGTTTTGAGTTCTCCGAGAGTTTTAGGAATTACTATCAACATGTGAATAAGGATAGTTAAGTAAAGTTAGTAGTCCAGTAGCGCTCCGCCCTCACAGTCCAGTAGCGAGGAGGGTGGGGTGTTACAACCAATAGGTGTTGGGTTCCTAGGAGCATCTTCTCTACCCCATAGATGTGTTAGAGAGTGTCAACTCCGATTAGAAGGGTAGTTAACCCAACTTTGAGGAAATTGACACTCAAGGAGCATTTTCAAGGTTTTTGTTAACCTTTGAAAATGAAATGGAATTATTATTTACTCCTTGAAAGAGTAAAATGTGCCTAATGGTGGAAAAATTGATTTTATCTTAAAATGACATAAATTGGGAAAACCTAGAGAAATACCAAGTTGGGATTTTGGTATTCTCTTAGAAATTTAAGGCAATCCGGACCTTGATTTATGTTATTACTCTTGAGGAAAAATGGAATATGCAAACATTTGAGGATATGCTTAATTTTTAAGTGGCATAAACAAATCAAGAGAAATAGAAATGTCAATTTAGGTTTTGGCATTTCTTTGAAGCATTTAGGGCAATCTATGTTTAACGTTTTAAGTTAAAACAAGTGATATATTTTGAGTTAGATAAGTCGTTAAGAATACTTAAAAAGGAAATCTAAGTATATTTTATTTATGCTAAACCTTGCCATGATTGTTTGCCCATCATATGTCATGACATCATGTCTATTTTTGTATTCATGTTTTATTATGAAAAATCCAAAAATATCATGTCATGACATTCATACATCATGTAGTTATAGGATATTTTCTTTTGAAAATTATTTCCTTTTGATGTATGCCATAACATAATCATGCATTAAGTTTAATTCCGTGTAATTAAGGACAAATGACATTTAACAACACTTATTAACAAGTGACATCCTAGGTGGATGTCTAATATCTCTAAAATACCTAGATAGATATGCATGATCCCTAGAATAGGGCAAAACCAAATTTTACATCTCACAAAGACCTATAAGATGACTTGTATGTGTTTTGTTCACAATAGATACAAGTGAGATGTTAGGATGATGAACAAAACTCAACATGTTGATTTAGTGCATTTCTTTGAGTTTTAAGTTCACCAAAACACATAGTTATGTGTTTTTCCATCATTGGGAAAGCTAATGTACAAGTCATGTGCATTAAGCCCAAGGAACATGGTGGCATATTGGTTTTGAAAATGTTTTTAAAATAATTTTGGAAAACCTTTGTGAAGGCTATCTTTTGATAGTAATCACCATTGAATAGTTAAACACAAACTTGAAGAAAACACTAAAGTTTTTGTAAGTTCTCAAGTTTGTGTCAATATTTGAAAATATGATGTATTTTCATAGAAAACTATTTTTCCATGATAAAGTATGCCCTAAATAATGTCTACACGAAATTTCATGATTTTTGGATTTTTGCAGAATTTTCTAGGGGTTTCTGAAGTTGGCTGAATTTGAAATTCAGCAACTATCAGAGCTCCGATCGATCCATGGATCGATTGGAGATCTGGATCGATCAGTGGATCGATTCAGAAGGCAATTCTCGCGAGCAGAAGCTCGCTGGATCGATCAGCCGATCGATCTACACATCTTGAATCGATCAGTGGATCGATTCAGCAAGGTTCAATCGATTGGAACTCAACCCCAATCGATCCAAGTTGCTGATTTTGGCCGAGAAGGTCTGATTTCAGCATCTTTGAACCTATTTTAGTCTAGGTAACCATTCCAAACCCCTGAAAATACATTTGTATACATAAAAAGGGTGTTTTCGTGTGGAAAACAAGGATGGATTGGTTAAGGAAGGCTAAGTTGAAGTTTAGGTTGAGGTTTGTTTCAAATTTTGAATATTTGAACCTCAAAACTTCTAAAATTGAGTTTCCTAAAGTTTTAGGGATTCCAAGTCATTGTTGGTGCAATGACAGAAGTTACCACCATGTCTTTAGGGGGAGGGACTCTTTAAAGACATGAAAATTATTTTTCATGAACCTTGGAAGGTGGTTAACCTTCCGTTAAGAACATGCTCAAGGTTGAGCGTTTGAACTTTAATGGGGAGTGGATATCCTCATTGTTCAAGTGGTTTCATGTGGATAATGCTCAAGGATGGGCATTTGCTTACATTGGGGGAGAATGTGTGGTTAAGGATAATGAAGGGTATGAGACCTTCATTATCGTGTTGATCACAACGAGTGAAGTTGTGAACAACGATGAGCAACTCTTCAGGGGGAGAGTTTTCAACAAGTGAATTTGTTGATGTGTGCCCAAAAATGGGGAATGGTTTGATGTGTGCCAATAGGGGAAGAATGAAAGGGAGTAAGTTAGGCTTTTATCATCTAGAGGGAGTTTGCTCTCTTAGGGGGAGAATGAAGAGCTTAACTTATGTATTCATTACCTAGTGGCATGAAGAAGGTTTAGGCTATGAGATTAGCCTAACTTACATGTGGTATTGTAAGTGATAGTGTTGGTATTGTTAAACATCAAAAAGGGGGAGATTGTTGGTGCAATATCCCTCAGGTCAAGGTTGACCTGGTTGACCAAGCTTGAGTCTTGGTTTGGGTTTCGATGTTTGACAATGCAAGGTTGATTGAAGAAGAGTCAAGTAGGTCAAGGATGACCGGATACTTGACTGGGGAGTCCTAACTGGGATGTTTAGGCAGAAGGAAAGACCTAGTGAGTAAGCTAGGCAAGAGGAAAATCCTGGTGAGTGAAGCCAGGTGAAAGACCTAGTGAGTGAAGCTAGGCAATTGGGAAGTCCTAGTGAGTGAAGCTAGGCAGGAGGAAAATCCTGGTGAGTGAAGCCAGGTGAAAGACCTAGTGAGTGAAGCTAGGCAATTGGGAAAGTCCTGGTGAGTGAAGCCATGCAAGAGAAATCCAGATGGGTCAAGGTTGACCAGACATCTGGTGAGAGTCCAAGTAGGTCAAAGGGATTGACCGGATACTTGACATGAGGAAGAAAAGTCCAAGTAGGTCAGAGGGATTGACCAGATACTTGGCAAGAAGAGAAAAGTCCAAGTGGGTCAAAGGGATTGACCAGACACTTGGTGAGAGAGTCCTAGCTGGTCAAGGGTGACCGAATGCTAGGCCTTATGTACCAACAAGTCATGGTTGACTAGATGTTGGTTTAGGGGGGTTTGGACTTGGATTTGGGCAAAAACCAAGATCTGGATTGATCAGCCGATTGATCCAGCAGATTTGGATTGATCCGTGGATCGATCCAGCAGATTTAGATTGATCCGTGGATCGATCCAGCAGATTTGGATTGATTCGTGGATCGATCCAGCAGATTTGGATTGATCCGTGGATTGATCCAGAAGATCTGGATCTATCGGTCGATCGATCCGGTGAGTCCCTGCGAACAGAACCGCTCTGGATCGATCGGTGGATCGATCCAGAGGTCCCAATCGATCAGTGGATCGATTGGGACGCTGCTGCTTCGCGCGATAAGCACTGGATCGATCCGTGGATCGATCCAGGCATTTTTCCAGAGCACAGAGGCTCTCTGGATCGATCCGTGGATCGATCCAAAGCCTCCCCGATCGATTGGGAGCTTTCGAATCGATCGGGATCCGACCGTTGCGTCGTATTTGAGCTGCAGGCATGCGATGGCTGCTAGGTATCACTACTGTTTCATCTCAGATCTCTCACCAGCTCCTCCACAGCGCTCTCAAAGCTCAGATCGCCAGTTATTGAAGGATCTTGGAGGTTTTCCAAGTCAAGAGGCGGATCAAAGCCAAGAAGAGAAGCTAGGGTTAGGGTTTTCTGCACTCATTGTAAGCTTTGCGCTTGTATTTTGTTTCCCTTTCCTTTCTTCTTGTATTGAGAGTCTTGTAGGACTTCTCCGCCTTCTGTAGTTACCGAAAAGGAGTATTTCATAGTCGAGGTGTGTGTGTGTGCGTGGATCCTTGGACTAGTCACCTCTTGTGAGGTGGATACCAAGTAAAATCCCAAGTGTTAGCGTGTTTGTTTTTGTTTCTTTGTATTCCGCTGCACATCTCTTGAAGAAACAAGCAACGCCAAGCACACGAGAAGCACGAAGAGCTATTCACCCCCCCCTCTAGCTACTTTTCGGTCCCAACAAAGGGGATAGCATCGATAGAGGCTTCAGTTTTAATGTAACCGACAAAGAATTTATGTGCATTCTCCTCCAACTAAGCCAACCACGAATTGATGGAACACAAATGGATGAAATTATTGCTAACAAAGAGGATGGTGTTTCACACCTTTGATGAGGTAGGCAAACTTCAAGTTCACCATAGATGAGATTATGGTTATATGAATGGTCCAAATTACAGAACCCCAAAAATGGTTGACATACTTCATGATTTATATTGTATGAAACATAAGTAATCTGTTGTCTCTAGGAAAATATGAGCAAAGAAACAAAATAGTTATAATTGACTTATTGTTCATTCTAGTAAAAAGTGTCAATCATCAATATAAGTTAGTAACACCTCAAAACACAAATAATAGCCGCTGTTTCGTTACAAAATTCTCTATAAA
This sequence comes from Zingiber officinale, assembly GCF_018446385.1. Taxonomy (NCBI): domain Eukaryota; kingdom Viridiplantae; phylum Streptophyta; class Magnoliopsida; order Zingiberales; family Zingiberaceae; genus Zingiber; species Zingiber officinale. The sequence continues at coordinate 110,739,500 of NC_055997.1, forward strand.
ATTCATCATATTGTTGTTATTCTTGGTCCATTCCAATTTGCATGAGCATACTGTTTCGTTAGATTAAAATAAAGTGTACATAGAAATATATAGGTTTCAATAAAGTGTTCTTTCTAATTTCCAATTTCCATGAGCAAGCTTTTCCTCGTACCTTAATTTGAAAGATCTCACAGGATAGAGTTGGACGGAGTCTTAAGGAAATCCTAGTATGCTAGTTGCTCCAGGACGGCGACAGGCAGCAACGAAGAAGGATGACGTTGAGAGGAAAATCTAGTTGCACGGAGAGGGGCGTCTGGTGGCTGGGGTAGTCCCAATAACGGTGAGGGTCAGTGTCTGGCGTCGGGTCTCACTCGGCAGGCAACGACGAAGGATGGTGGCAACACAGAAGGATGGCGGCGGCAGCGTCGAGAGAGGAAAGAAAACGCTGCTTGCGAAAAAAACTAAAAAACAGATGGCAAAAAATTAAAAAAAAAATGACAGAAAAATAAAAACGCAGATTGTCACAGTGCGGTTGCGTAGGAAGCGGAAAAGTTATACAGCATATCATTATTGATATATATATGTATATATATATATATATATATATATATATATATATATATATATATATATATATATATATATATATATATATATATATATATATATATATATATATATATATATATATATATATATATATATATATATAATCATGATCAATCTAGTGTCCGGCGAAGGAGGCCAGCAGCAATGCGACATGGATAGCCGCCCTCCACACCGGTGGAAATGCAGCGAAGGACGCGAACAGCATGGCGCAACCGGCAAAGAGGAGCAACAAGAAGATGTTGAAAATTAAACTTGATTTTTTTGTTGATAAAATTTTATGGAGATAAAATGGTGATGTGGCAAGTCTTGACTAGAGATAGGATAGAGATAGAACTTGATGAATTGATAAGAGTTCGTGGAGATAGAATTTATTTATTATTATTTTTTTAAATATCATGGTTATCTCATATTAGTGCTTATCCAATAAGCCTATAAATATGTACTTCTTTTTCATGAATGAACAAGTTGAGTTTTCTATTTTCTTCTACTCCTCTTCCACATAGAGTTATTTCTCCTCTTCCACATTTTTCTTCTATAATTCTTTTTTCCTTCTCCCATAATTTCTGTTTACAACAAAGTGGTATCAGAGCTATGGCTAATGGAGGTATGGTTCCCTTCCAAGTTCCAGTACTCAAAGCGAGTAATTATTGTTGGTGCAACCTTAGGTCAAGGTTGACCTGGTTGACCTGACTCGAGTTGACCTGACTCGAGTTGTATTTTGATGTTTGACTTAGGAAGATTGTTGGTGCAACCTTAGGTCAAGGTTGACCTAGTTGAGTTGTATTTTGATGTTTGACACTCGTGGAAGAGTTGTATTCTTGATATGGGACAAGAATAGATGTTTGGGAGATTATTGGTGCAACCATAGGTCAAGGTTGACCTGGTTGACCTGATTCGGGAAAAAGCCCAAGTATGGAGACTTGGCAACGGAAAAGTCCAAGTATAGAGACTTGGCACTGGAAAAGTCCAAGTATGGAGACTTGGCACTGGAAAAGTCCAAGTATGGAAACTTGGCACGGGAAAAGTCCTAACTGGGATGTTAGGCAATGGGAAAGTCCTAACTGGGATGTTAGGCAGTTGGAAAGTCCTGGTGAGTGAAGCCAGGCAGTGAGAAAGTCCTAACTGGGATGTTAGGCAGTGTGGAAAGTCCTGATGAGTGAAGCCGGGCAAGGGAAAAATCCAGATGGATCAAGGGTGATCGGACATCTGGTGTGGCAAAGTGCTAGCAGGTCAAGGGAGTGACCGGATGCTAGGAATGATGTACCAACAGGTCAAGGTTGACCGAATGTTGGTGTGGAAGCCTTAGGTCTAGGGCTGAGAAGTTTGGATCGGTCTGGTGACCGATCCAGTGATACTGCGTTTGCCCTGATCGGTCTGGTGATCGATCAGAATCAGATCAGTGGCTCACTGATTGTAATCTGATCGGTCTGGAGACCGATCAGGAGGCAACGCAACCTCGCGAGAAGAAAGCCGTGGATCGGTCTGCTGACCGATCCACCCATGGCCTGATCGGTCGGCAAGACCGATCAGGCATACGGTCTGTGGACCGATCAGGGCTTCGATCGCGACACCTGATCGGTCTGGGGACCGATCAGGTGACAAACAGAAGCTTCATGCGCCTAGGCTGATCGGTCTGCAGACCGATCAGGGTTCTAGCCGTTGCGACGCAACGGCTAGTTTCTTCGCTGTCTTCTTCGCAGGTATAAAGGGGTCGAGGGTTGCTGCTGCACGACTACTTCTTCTTCTTCCTTCCTGTTGCGAAGTGCTGTTGTGCTTGAGCTTTGTTGAGCTCGAGCTTTGTTGAGCTCCTCCTTGTCGAAGCTTCGCGTGAGCTTCATTCCACGACTGGATCAGCTGCTGCTGAGTTGCTTGTTGCATCTGTCCGTGAAGTTGCTACTTCATCCAGGACCCCAGTCGACGAGAAGGCAAGCTACTGTGTTTACATTCCTGTTGTATTTTGTTCTTGCTATTCTCTTGTACTCTTAGTTTGCTGTTGCAAGTGATTGTGGCGAGGTTTCTTCACCCACAAGGAGTTTGATTTAGCCGATTTTCCGGGGACTCATCCACCGACGGATTGATAGGCTTCGTCCACCTTACGGACACGCCGAGGAGTAGGAGTTTCATCTCCGAACCTCGTTATATGGTTTGTCTTTCTTCTCCTGTTTTCTTTCTACGTTGTATTTCCGCTGCACTAACCTAATCATAGGAAGAAATGCGAAAGATTGGGGTCGGCTATTCACACCCCCCCTCTCTAGCCGAGTACGAACGATCCTAACAAGTGGTATCAGAGCAAGGTTGCTCTTCATCGGATTCACACCCGTGGGAGCAAAGCTAGAGAATGGATCTCTATGGAGAAGACGTCACCATTCCACCCTTCTACGAATGCGGCGACTTCGCGTATTGGAAGGTAAGGATGAAGTACTTTCTTATGACTAACATAATGAATTGGTTTTGTGTACAAGAAGGTTTTACTCCTCCGGTGGATAAGGAAGGAAAACCTCTTGAGAAGAATGAGTGGACCAGAGAACAAATTCACAAATCCGAAATCAACGAAGAGGTAACGAGAATAATTGAATTTTCATTGCCTACTAACATCTTGTGTAAGATAGGTTACAACAATGCCAAGGAATTATGGGATAACTTGGCCAAGTACCATGAGGAGAGCTCCACTTCAAATCATGAAGAGGAGACAAGTGAGTCATCAAGTAGCTCACATCATGGAGGAGAGGAATTAGAAGTTGAGGGTTACTCAACATCTAAGGACGAAGAGGAGGAGAGTTCTTCTTCAAGTTCGGAGCAAGAAGAAGAAGCTTCTACCTCCGAAAGGGATGAAGAAGAGAGCTCGCATCCACCCTCAACCCTAGGTAACTCAAGCAATTTAAGTTCAATTAAATTACACATTATGTGCTTTGAGTGTAGGGAACATGGACATTACAATAGTAAGTGTCCGAAGAGGGTAAGAAAGACTCCACCGGCGCCAAAGGTCAAGGAAGCCGGAGTCCCGAAACGCAAGGGCAAGGAGCACATCGTGTGCTTCCAATGCAAGCAAAGGGGACACTATAGGAGCCATTGTCCGAGGGGGAGGCAACCTCACAAGGGCAAGAGACCGGGCACATCGATAGGGGGAGCTAAGGCAAACCCTAAGGTAACCTCTAAGGTTCATTTTTGCAATTCTAATAAAATGCATGCTAGGAATTTTATTGCACTTGTCGATAATAACAAGCATGATAACCTTAGGAATCAATACATGTGCTTAGGAGCTAAACATGTGAGTCTAGATAAGGATAATTCTAGAAAGGCTAACCCTAGGATCAACCCATCTAAGGCTAAGGATAACCTAGGTAGGAATCCTAAATCAACTAGACATATGCCTAAGAATACCTCAAGGAAGAGTGATAAATCAAAAATTGAGGTATTAGAGAAGGAGAATCAAGTCTTGAAGTCAAGACTTGATACTTTGGAAAAGACTCTTAAGAACATGGAGAAGTCATCCCTAGGGTTTAAGGGTCAAAAACCAATGTCCAAGGACAAGAAAGGTATGGGTCACAAACCTAAGTCCCAAGTGGTCAAGCCCACCTATCATGATGTTCCATTCAATTATGGAACAAAACCTAGGGCTAGGAAGACCACCAAGGTCACAAGGGGAGTCACCCCTAGAGTTGATCTTGATGAGTCCCAAATGACCAAGGCTTCAAAGCCTAGGAGGGTCATTAGGAGAGTTGCTAGGGAAGTCATCCCTAGTGAATATTTAGTGAACCCAATGAGCTCACATAGATATTGGGTTCCTAGGAGCATCTTCTCTATCCCATAGATGGGTTAGAGAGTGCCAACTCCAATTAGAAGGGTAGTTAACCCAACTTTGAGGAAATTGACACTCAAGGAGCATTTTCAAGGTTTTGATAACCTTTGAAAATGAAAAAGAATTATTATTTACTCCTTGAAGAGTAAATTGTGCCATATTTGAAAAATATCGATTTTAATATAATTTGGCACAATTTAAGAAAACCTAGAGAAATACCATAATTGGGATTTTGGTTTTCTCTTAGGGATATATGGGCAATCTAGGGTTAGATTTTAAGTTAGCTAAGGCTAAGGATACTTAGATAGGGAATTTAGGTATTTTATTTGTGCTAACTTGCCATGATTGGTTGCCATATTCCATGCCATGACATCATATTTATTTTATTATCATTTGAAATGTCATGATAATGCTTAGGCTAGTTTATATGTCATGCTTTATTTAAGTTTTCAAACTTTATGCCATGACATCATGACATTGGCACATGTTTTTACTTATGATATCATTAGATGTCATGTCATCATCTCTTGCATTATAATCAATGAAATTGATTTGAGAACAAACATATAATTTGATATTGAGATCAAATTGGTGTTTAGAAAATGCATGAGAACTTAGCCTAAGTTGACCTTAACCCATATCTCACATCAAATTGACTTGAATGTGGTTTGATACACCTTAGATGTGTGTGAGATATTAGGATCATGAGTTAGGATCAAGGTGCATTGTCCTTGTACCTAGATGACCCTAATTCAAGAAATTAAGGATCATAGGGAAAGCTTGTGTACAAGTCATGTACATCTAGCCCTAAGATTATGGTCCTAAATTCAAATGGTTTTAAAAGCTTTTTAAAATTGATTTGAAAAACCTTGATGAAGCTTTCCTAGTAATAGCATTCATCATTGAACATTGTGATACAAAGTTGAGTTAAACTTGAACTATTTCAAAGTTTTTGAACTTTGTATCAAGATTGAAAAATGGAAGTTATTTTCATAGAAAACTATTTTTCCGTGATAGTATATGTTATGAGGAATGTATCCTCAAAATTTCACAATTTTTCGAATTTTCTGGAATTTTCTAGGAGTTTCTGAATTTCGGAAGGAAATTTGAAACTGCTATCAGTCCGGATCGGTGCGGGGACCGATCCAGAAGTCTGATCGGTGCGTGGACCGATCGTGGCATGGATCGGTGCGGACCGATCGAAGCGACCAGAGCTTGGTGCGATCGGTGAAGGCCTGATCGGCGGGAACCGATCCATGGGGTTTCGATCGGTCTGGGGACCGAGCGTGCCAGTTTCTGATTTTCAGCTGTTGGTCTGAAATTTCAGCTGGAAGTTGGGTTTTGTGGATTTCTAAAGGTTTGGAACTCACAAAGACATTGTTGGTGCAATGGTCAAGGGGGAGTTAACCTTTAGGGGGAGTTTTACCTAATTGTCAAGGGGGAGTTAACTGTTAGGGGGAGTTTTTACTCCTTAAGACTTTTGAGTATTAGTGATATGGGATTATCACTAAGTTGATTGTTGGGTTTTAGTATCAAGGGGGAAATTAAGAGTTTCAATGAAAGATATGGGACTTTCATTAGGAAGAAACTCTTGACCTTGATACCCTCCTTTTTCTGTTTGATGTGTGTCAAAAAGGGGAGAGTGTTCATTGGAGAATTATTGGAAAACCCAAGTTAGGTTATCGGGTAAACCTAAGCTAGGGAAAGAATGTCAAGGAATGTTCAAGAAAAGAACATTGGAATTCTTTTTGATGTGTGTCAAAAAGGGGGAGAATTATTGGAGAACCCAAGTTAGGTTATCGGGTTAACCTAAGGGGAGAATGTCCAGAGAATGTTCAAGGAAAGAACATTGGACATTGGAAGATTGTTGGAAAACCTAAGTTAGGTTATCGGGTAAACCTAACTTGATTATGGGTTTTGTCAAACATCAAAAAGGGGGAGATTGTTGGTGCAACCTTAGGTCAAGGTTGACCTGGTTGACCTGACTCCAGTTGACCTGACTCGAGTTGTATTTTGATGTTTGACTTAGGAAGATTGTTGGTGCAACCTTAGGTCAAGGTTGACCTAGTTGAGTTGTATTTTGATGTTTGACACTCGTGGAAGAGTTGTATTCTTGATATGGGACAAGAATAGATGTTTGGGAGATTATTGGTTGACCTGGTTGACCTGATTCGGGAAAAAGTCCAAGTATGGAGACTTGGCAACGGAAAAGTCCAAGTATGGAGACTTGGCACTGGAAAAGTCCAAGTATGGAGACTTGGCACTGGAAAAGTCCAAGTATGGAGACTTGGCACGGGAAAAGTCCTAACTGGGATGTTAGGCAATGGGAAAGTCCTAACTGGGATGTTAGGCAGTTGGAAAGTCCTGGTGAGTGAAGCCAGGCAGTGAGAAAGTCCTAACTGGGATGTTAGGCAGTGTGGAAAGTCCTGGTGAGTGAAGCCGGGCAAGGGAAAAATCCAGATGGATCAAGGGTGATCGGACATCTGGTGTGGCAAAGTGCTAGCAGGTCAAGGGAGTGACCGGATGCTAGGAATGATGTACCAACAGGTCAAGGTTGACCGAATGTTGGTGTGGAAGCCTTAGGTCTAGGGCTGAGAAGTTTGGATCGGTCTGGTGACCGATCCAGTGATACTGCGTTTGCCCTGATCGGTCTGGTGATCGATCAGAATCAGATCGCTGATTGTAATCTGATCGGTCTGGAGACCGATCAGGAGGCAACGCAACCTCGCGAGAAGAAAGCCGTGGATCGGTCTGCTGACCGATCCACCCATGGCCTGATCGGTCGGCAAGACCGATCAGGCATAAGCCTGATCGGTCTGTGGACCGATCAGGGCTTCGATCGCGACACCTGATCGGTCTGGGGACCGATCAGGTGACAAACAGAATAGGTTCTAGCCGTTGCGACGCAACGGCTAGTTTCTTCGCTGTCTTCTTCGCAGGTATAAAGGGGTCGAGGGCTGCTGCTGCACGACTACTTCTTCTTCTTCCTTCCTGTTGCGAAGTGCTGTTGTGCTTGAGCTTTGTTGAGCTCCTCCTTGTCGAAGCTTCGCGTGAGCTTCATTCCACGACTGGATCAGCTGCTGCTGAGTTGCTTGTTGCATCTGTCCGTGAAGTTGCTACTTCATCCAGGACCCCAGTCGACGAGAAGGCAAGCTACTGTGTTTACATTCTTGTTGTATTTTGTTCTTGCTATTCTCTTGTACTCTTAGCTTGCTGTTGCAAGTGATTGTGGCGAGGTTTCTCCACCCACAAGGAGTTTGATTTAGCCGGTTTTCCGGGGACTCATCCACCGACGGATTGATAGGCTTCGTCCACCTTACGGACACGCCGAGGAGTAGGAGTTTCATCTCCGAACCTCGTTATATGGTTTGTCTTTCTTCTCCTGTTTTCTTTCTACGTTGTATTTCCGCTGCGCTAACCTAATCATAGGAAGAAACGCGAAAGATTGGGGTCGGCTATTCACACCCCCCCTCTCTAGCCGAGTACGAACGATCCTAACAATTATGACAATTGGAGTATCAAGATGAAGGCGCTTCTTGGAGCTCATGATGTTTGGGAAGTTATAGAAAAAGGCTACGTTGAGCCTCGTGACGACTCGGCGTTATCTTCAACTGAAAAAAGACAGTCTGAGAGATTTAAGAAAGAGAGACAAGAAGGCTCTCTTCCTCATTTATCAAGCTTTAGATGAGGATGGTTTTGAGAAGATTTCAAGTGCTACTTCAGCCAAGCAAGCATGGGAAAAGCTCAAGTCTCATATCAAGGAGAAGAAAAAGTAAAAAAAGGTACGACTTCAGACATTAAGAAGTCAATTTGATGCTCTTCGTATGAAAGAAGGTGAGTTAGTATCAGATTATTTTTCTAGAGTCTCTACCATTTCCAATCAACTAAAGAGAAATGGTGAGAAACTAGAAGAAGTAACTATCATTGAGAAAATTCTTCGATCATTGGATTCAAAATTTGATAGCATTACAACCATCATCGAAGAGACCAAGGATCTACAAGTCATGACGATTGAGCAACTGCTGGGTTCATTATGTAGGACCGTTGGGCCGGCTAGAAGGGGGGGTTGGATAGCCCTGCAAAAATCAAAACGCAAACACCCTTCTCGAACTCTTAAACTAACACTTGTAAAATAAGAGAAATAAATAAAAGAAGAAAAGTAAAAGGCACACCGAGATTTACTTGGTTACAACCAGGAAGGTTGTTAATCCAAGAAAGCGTGACACTAGTATCTCCTTCAGGCGGAGAAGCCTTTTACAGCAATGAAGCGCACAATAGAAGCTTAAAACAGAAAAGCGTACAAGTGTAGAAAGAATGCTTGAGTTCTCAGTTTCTCATCAGCTTCTGGACCAAGGCTATATTTATAGTCTTGGTCGGGGCGCCTGTAAGGGTTCCGGGCGCCCTGGGGGGGATAAAACTTTATCCCCCAACGTCCAGAATGCGAAAGACGCGTTCTGGTCAAACTTCACGTTCCGGGCGCCCCGGACTGTTCCGGGCGCCCCGGAGTAAAAAGTCAACTCTGGTTGACTTTTGCGTCCGGGACTTCTGCTCCGTTTTAGTCCCGCCTCGGTCCGGGTCTTTCGCTCCGGATCCGCTTACTTGGGTGATCTCTGCCATCCGGAAAAGGGCTCACCCGAACCCAACTTCCGGTCTTCTCAAGCGGGCTTCCCTCCGGCTTCTCGTCCCTCGGAATTGTCGTGTGTTTCCTTCTCGTCCGCCAGCGTACTCATCCGTAGTCTTCGTCCCTCGATCGTCGACCTTCTCGCTAGCTGCGTCTCTTGCTCCCCGAGCAATCTTCCGCTCCGGCTTTCGTCCCTCGGAACCACCGCGCGCTTCCTTCTCGTCCGCCGGTGTACTCTTCCGCAGCACCTCGTCCCTCGGACTGCCGTCCTTCTCGCTAGCTGCGTCTTCCGCTCGACTACCTGTGTTTCTAAGCTCCTGCACACTTAGACACAAGGTTAGAAAACAACGCAGGACCTAACTTAACTTGTTGATCACACCAAAACAACCTTGGGGTTCCAACAATCTCCCCCTTTTTGGTGTGATCAACCCAAGTTAAGCTAGGGTCAAAACTAGACATAAAATTAAAACAAGTTATTGCAATAATGTGCAACAAAATTAATTTTCAAAAATTTTCAATTTTCAATTTTTACCTCCCCCTATACTTATACTAATTCTTCTCCCCCTTTGATCACAAAAAAAATGGGGTTTAAAAAGAACTAAGGGTTAAAGACTTAGAGTAAAAAAAATTTCTTAAAGACTTTAAGCAGAAATTTTCAATTTCAAAATGGTCTTTTTAACTTAAACAAAATTGTCTTATGAAAATTTTTCTAAATTAACAAAAAATGAGAATTTTTCTAAGTAACTTAAGCAGAAAATTTTTCTAAGTGAAAACTTTGAGAATTTTTCTAAGTGAAAATTTGACTTTGGCAAAAAGTATTTTTCTAAGTATAAAAATATTTTGAAAAAAAAATGTTTTTTTTTAAACTTTGAAAGCATTAATTAATTCTAATTTTAATGCTTTGACAGAAAGTTAATTAAACATTTATTTCAATATTTTGGCTTCCAGGTCGTGGCGAGGCACTAGGCCTTCTTGGTTATTGGAGCAACAACCACTTCCTCAGACAAAACCTTATAGAGAAATTCATTGTTTAATTTTCTCACTGAAAAGCGCTAATTTTAATCTTAATTTTAAAACTTAGACTAAGCAAGATTTAGGAACCCAATAAAGGTTCCAGCCTACTGGATTGATTAAAAATTTCTTAGGGACATATTTTCTAGTGATATTCTTAATTTGTCCCGGGTGATATCTATAATACCAATTTAAATTTTTAAATTTTCTAGAATTAGATGAACATGCATGGTTTTTCAAATTATCTACTTGAATTTTCAAATCATTATTTTCAAGTTTCAATTTTTCATTTTCCAATTTTGATTTATCTAATTCTTCTAGAGGGCAGGATTTAACTAAGATTATTTTTAAATTTTTTATTTCTTTTTCTAATTTACAGCAGTCTTTAGTTAATAACTTAACAAATTTATAAAGTTTATCGGGAGGAAGTGAATGTACTTGACTTACCTTGTCGAGTTCGTTTTCCGTGTCTCCCCCTGAACTACTGCTTTCCTCTGACGAAGCTCCCCCTTCATCGATGCTCTCGATGCTCATTTCGGAAGAGCTTGACTCGCAGTCGTCGTCTTGATGACTTGCCATTAGAGCAAGTCCAGAGAATGCCTCGACTTCCGACTCCGACGACGTATCATCCCACGTCGCCTTTAGGCCTTTTCGCTTTTGGATAGACTTCTTACCCTTTTCATTGTTCTTGTTCTTCAGCTTGGGGCAATTGTCCTTGACGTGCCCTTCTTCGTCGCAGTGGTAGCAGCGGATCATCCTTTTCTTCTTCCCCTGTGGATGGTTAGTAGATCTGGATTTACAAAGCTTCTTGAATCTTCTTACCATCATTACCATTTCCTCGTCATCGAGAGAGGATTCCGACTCTGGTTCGTCTCTCGAAGCTTTGAGGGCGACGTTATTCTTGGGCTCCTTCATTCCTGCACATCTTGACTCATGCACTTCAAAAGTAGAAAAAAATTCTTCTAACGAGATCTTTTCTAAATCTTTAGAAATATAAAAGGCATCTACTAGTGATGCCCATTTTGAATTTCTAGGAAATGAATTTAGTGCATACCTTAGCGAATCTCGGTTACTTACCGTTTCTCCGAGATTCGATAGTCCGGTGATGATCTCTTTGATTCTCGAGTGCAAGTGTGCGACTGTCTCATCTTCCCCAAGTTGCAGGCTGGTGAGCTGATTCAGAAGCAGATCTCTTTTGGCGAGCTTGGCTTCAGAAGTCCCTTCGTGCAGCTCGAGGAACTTTTCCCAAAGTTCCTTTGCAGAGTGGTATTGTCCGATTCTGTTGACTTCTTGAGGTCGAAGAACGCTTAGCAGATGGTATTCTGCTTTGCCGTTCGCCACGAATTCAGCCTGCTCCTTTTTTGTCCACTGACATTTTTCCTTACCTTCTGGAGCTACAAAACCGGATTCCATTGTTAAAGTTAATTCAAAGTCTGTGGTAAAAAATACCTGCATCAGATTCTTCCACGTAGCGAAATCTCCTCCATATTTCGGCGGGTGGATGCTTGGTCCGGCCATTATCTTTGCTTCGATTGGCGGTTAGTCCTCCTGAAGCGTCTTGGCTCTGATACCACTTGTAGGACCGTTGGGCCGGCTAGAAGGGGGGGTTGGATAGCCCTGCAAAAATCAAAACGCAAACACCATTCTCGAACTCTTAAACTAACACTTGTAAAATAAGAGAAATAAATAAAAGCAGAAAAGTAAAAGGCACACCGAGATTTACTTGATTACAACCGGGAAGGTTGTTAATCCAAGAAAGCGTAGCACTAGTATCTCCTTCAGGCGGAGAAGCCTTTTACAGCAATGAAGCGCACAATAGAAGCTTAAAACAGAAAAGCGTACAAGTGTAGAAAGAATGCTCGAGTTCTCAGTTTCTCATCAGTTTCTGGACCAATGCTATATTTATAGTCTTGGTCGGGGCGCCTGGAAGGGTTCCGGGCGCCCTGGGGGGATAAAACTTTATCCCCCAACGTCCAGAACGCGAAAGACGTGTTCTGGTCAAACTTCACGTTCCGGGCGCCCCGGGCTGCTCCGGGCGCCCCGGACAGTTCCGGGCGCCCCGGAGCAAAATGTCAACTCTGGTTGACTTTTGCGTCCGGGACCTCTGCTCCGTTTTAGTCCCGCCTCGGTCCGGGTCTTCCGCTCCGGATCCTCTTACTTGGGTGATCTCTGCCATCCGGAAAAGGGCTCACCCGAACCCAACTTCCGGTCTTCTCAAGCGGGCTTCCCTCCGGCTTCTCGTCCCTCGGAATTGCCGCGTGTTTCCTTCTCGTCCGCCAGCGTACTCATCCGCAGTCTTCGTCCCTCGATCGTCGACCTTCTCGCTAGCTGCGTCTCTTGCTCCCCGAGCAATCTTCCGCTCCGGCTTTCGTCCCTCGGAACCACCGCGCGCTTCCTTCTCGTCCGCCGGTGTACTCTTCCGCAGCACCTCGTCCCTCGGACTGCTGTCCTTCTCGCTAGCTGCGTCTTCCGCTCGACTACCTGTGTTCCTAAGCTCCTGCACACTTAGACACAAGGTTAGAAAACAACGCAGGACCTAACTTAACTTGTTGATCACACCAAAACAACCTTGGGGTTCCAACACATTACAAGCCCATGAAGAAAAGAAGAAGATAAATGAAGAAATTACTCAACAACTCCTAAAGACGACTCTTCAACCGACAAAAAAAGATGAAAGCTCCAGTAATAATAGAAGTCAACGGGGAAGAGGTCGTGGATATGGACGAGGTCGTTCTAATGAGCAAGGATGAGTCTCCAACAACAACAATGAAAGAGGAGAACATTCAACAAGAGGACGTGGAAGAGGGTATACAAACTCGAGGTACGATAAATCTCAAGTTAAGTGCTACAATTGTGACAAATTTGGACATTATGCAAAAGAATGTAGATCGCCCAAGAATAAAGTATATGAAAGAGTAAATTATATGGAAGAAAGGAAAGAAGAAGATGGCACCCTACTGCTAGCGTATAAAGATAATGAAAGAGAAGAAGATACAATTTGGTATCTCGACACTGGTGCAAGCAATCATATGTGTGGGAAAAGAAACATGTTCGTAGAGCTTGATGAATCAGTTGGTGGTAATGTATCCTTCGGAGATGAATCAAAGATTGAGGTAAAAGGCAAAGGTAACATTCTCATCCGTTTGAAGAATGGAAAATATGAATTTATCTCAAATGTTTTCTTTGTACCAAATATGAAGAGCAACATCCTAAGCTTAGGACAACTTTTGACAAAAGGGTATGATATTCATCTAAAAGATGGTATGCTCATCTTGAAAGATCATATTGGTTGCTTAATTGCTAAGGTGCCTATGTCAAAAAATAGAATGTTCTTACTTAATATTCAAAATGATGTCGTCAACTGTCTCAAAGCTTGTTACAAAGACATCACTTGGCTATGGCATCTTCGATTTGGACATCTGAATTTCGGAGGACTAGAACTGCTTTCAAAGAAGGAGATGGTGAGAGGACTATCTTACATCAAACATCCTGATCAAGTATGTGAAGCATGTCTACGTGGGAAGCAATTTAGAAGAGGTTTTCCAAAGGAGTCAAGTTCAAGAGCTCAAAAGCCTCTTGAACTTATACATACAGATGTTTGCGGTCCGATAAAACCAAGTTCACTTGGTAAGAGTAATTATTTCATTCTTTTCATAGATGATTTTTTTCGAAAAACTTGGGTATACTTCTTGAAGCAAAAATCGGAGGTCTTCGGCATATTCAAGAAATTTAAAGCTACCATAGAAAAGGAGAGCGGTCTCGAGGTCAAAGCTATGCGTTCTGATCGAGGAGGAGAATTTACCTCAAAGGAGTTTCAAGAATTTTGTGAGACCAACGGAATACGACGACCCTTGACAGTTCCAAGATCCCCTCAACAAAATGGAGTGGCAGAAAGAAAGAATCGAACCATCCTTGACATGGCAAGGAGCATTCTCAAAAGCAAGAGGCTACCAAAGGAACTTTGGGCAGAAGCGGTTGCATGTGCAGTATACTTATCCAACCGATCACCAACTAGGAGTGTGTGGGGCAAGACACCACAAGAAGCGTGGAGCGGAAGGAAACCTGGAATTTCTCATCTAAGAGTTTTTGGGAGTATAGCATACATTCATATGCCTGATGAAGCAAGAAGCAAACTGGATGATAAAAGTAAGAAATTTATTTTTATTGGCTATGATACTAACTCAAAAGGGTATAAGTTATACAATCCAGATACTGGGAAGACAATCATCAGCCGAGATGTCATATTTAATCAAGAAGAAGAATGGAATTGGGAATCTCAAAATAATGATTACAACTTCTTCCCATACTTTGAAGAAGAAAATGTGGAGCAACCAAGGGTAGAGCAAACAAGAGAGGAGCCTACTACTCCACTAGTAACACCAACATCAAGTACTCAAGAGAATTTATCTGCATCAACTTCAAGTGAAAGAGTACCATGCTTTAGAAGCTTACGGGAAATTTATGAGGTAACTGAAAATCAAGATAATCTTACTCTATTTTGTCTCTTTGCGGATTGCGAGCCTATAGATTTCCAAGAATCTTTAAAGAGCAAAAGGTGGAAAGATGCAATGGATGAAGAAATCAAGGCGATAGAGAAGAATGACACATGGGAGTTAACGACACTTCCTAAAGGACATAAGGCGATTGGTGTGAAGTGGGTGTACAAAATAAAGAAGAATGCCAAAGGAGAAGTTGAAAGATATAAAGCAAGATTGGTGGTAAAAGGCTACAGTCAAAGATCTGGCATTGATTATGATGAGGTATTCGCTCCCGTTGCTCGATTAGAAACTATCAGACTAATCATTGCTTTAGCAGCTCAAAATAAGTGGAAAATACATCAAATGGATGTAAAATCTGCTTTTTAAAATGGAGTTCTTGAAGAAGAAGTCTATATTCAGCAACCATCAGGTTATGAAGTTAAAGGACAAGTGGATAGAGTTCTAAAATTGAAGAAGGCTCTCTACGGGCTAAAGCAAGCACCAAGGGCATGGAATAGCCGAATAGACAAGCACCTGCAAGAGAAAGGCTTCATCAAATGTCCTTATGAACATGCATTATACATTCAGAGTAAGGATAAAGATGTTTTAATTGTATGCCTATATGTCGATGACTTGATCTTCACAGGAAGCAATCCAAGTATGTTTGGATAATTTAAAGAAGTGATGACTAAAGAGTTTGAAATGACTGATATTGGGCTCATGGCAAAATTAAAGAAGTTCAGGATGGATAACAATAAGTCTATAAATACCCTAGTAGAATGTGGAGTCAAGCTATCAAAGCATGATGAAGAAGAAAAAGTTGATCCAACATTTTTTAAGAGTTTGGTTGGAAGTTTACGATACTTGACGTGTACAAGGCCTGATATTCTTTATGTTGTTGGACTTGTTAGTCGCTACATGGAAGATCCAACTACTACCCACCTTAAGATCGCTAAGAGAATTTTGCGCTATATCAAAGGTACGATAGATTTTGGATTACTTTATTCAACATCTAACCACTTCAAACTTGAAGGATATAGTGACAGTGATTGGGGTGAAGATATAGATGATAAAAAGAGCACTACAGGATTTGTGTTCTTTATGGGAGATACAGCTTTCACTTGGATGTCGAAAAAACAGCCTATTGTCACACTTTCTACTTGTGAAGCAGAGTATGTGGCTGCGACTTCATGTGTTTGTCATGTTGTTTGGCTCAGAAATTTATTGAATGAGTTAAGTTTACCACAAGAAGAGGCAACCAAGATACGAGTTGATAACAAGTCTACAATAGCACTAGCAAAAAATCCAGTCTTCCATGATAGAAGCAAGCACATCGATACGCGCTTTCACTATATTAGAGAATGCATTACAAGAAAAGAGGTGCAAGTGGAATACATAAAGTCTCAAGATCAAGTTGCTGATATTTTTACCAAGTCATTCAAATTTGAAGACTTCATCAAAATGCGATATTTGCTTGGAGTCACAAAATCAAGTTTAAGAGGGGGTGTCGAAAATTAAACTTGATTTTTTTGTTGATAAAATTTTATGGAGATAAAATGGTGATGTAGCAAGTCTTGACTAGAGATAGGATAGAGATAGAACTTGATGAATTGATAAGAGTTCGTGGAGATAGAATTTATTTATTATTATTTTTTTAAATATCATGATTATCTCATATTAGTGCTTATCCAATAAGCCTATAAATATGTACTTCTTTTTCCTGAATGAACAAGTTGAGTTTTCTATTTTCTTCTACTCCTCTTCCACATAGAGTTATTTCTCCTCTTCCACATTTTTCTTCTATAATTCTTTTTTCCTTCTCCCATAATTTCTGTTTACAACAGAAGAGGAGGCGGGACAGGGGAAGGTCGTGAGGCTGGCGAAGGAGGGCGGAGGAGGAGAGCAGTATGGTAGCCCACTCCGCTGCCCTCAGGAACTCCGCTTCCAGGTCTCGGTGGTCGACGGCTCCTCCTCCTCCTCCTCCTGCAGACGCTTCCATATTCAATTTCTGCTGCGGAATAATTGGTCTTGCAAAGAATGCGGCTGTCCTCGGCTTTCTTTATAGGCAAAGGCTCAACTGCCTGAAGGGACTCATTGGTGGCTATGGAGCCCCGAGGGTGAGGAGGATGACAGAGACTGTTTTTAACTTTTTGTAGGAAAGCCGAGCGGACTGCTAGAGTAGAGAAGTCGTCGTCCACAACAAATGGAGCACAGTCGATTTAGAAATTGACTGATAAATCAACTTTGGGGAAAAAAAAACACATTAGGAAACCCTTCATAGTAGTTATCTGTCTGTTCAATACGGTGATACGGGATTCTCTTTATGGTAAGCAATAGTCGTCAATGGGAGTCTATTTATTTCTTTGTGGTAACGAGTGGACAAGCAAGGTCGCTGTGAGGCCTTGCTACCTCACGGCAGACCTCGGCGATATAATTACAACCTGCCATCGCAAGCCCTCGTTACCTCGCGCGACCTCTACTAGGTAGAACCAAAAGACAAGGATTTTTTTTTTAAAAAAAAATGGAGTTTATTTTTTTATTAATTTCTTGTCATAGTTGCTATAATAAAGAATCCTCATGATTCATTAAATGGCGTGAGACTTTTTTTTTTTAATTTATTTTACCTAATTAAATATAATATAATTCTTAAATATTACTGTATTAAACTAAATTATTTTATATATAAGACTTTTAATAAGGTTGGACAAACATTATACGAAAAATGATCAAGTTTAAAGAAAGTTTACCGTGGCTCTACTTAGTTCATTTACAATTTACATCCCTAGTTTCTCGGTTTGAAATGAATATATGACAATAAGAGTGCGTTTGATTCAAGTTATCATGTATAACTTTGGTTATGTGATTACTAGGTAATCACATAATCAAGGTTATGAGGAATAAAACATAATCAAATATTGTTTGATTTAACTTAGGTAATGCAACAAAAACTTGTTTGTTTGAAGATTTTAATGAATACCTTAGTTTAATATTTTACCGTATTATCCTCAGTTACAAAATTAACTATACATAATATTATTATTATTTATTTTTTTATGTTTTTTTTACTTTTCTTTTTCTTCTATATTTTTTTACTTTTTTATATGTTTTTTTAATTTTTTTAATGTTTTTATATTTTTTATATTATTGATATTTATATATTTTTTATTTTTTTACATTTTTTAAATTTTAATTATTTTATTTTATTTTTAAATTTTAAATTTTTAAAATTTATAAATTTTTTATTTTTTGTATTTTTAAATTTTTTTTTTAAAAAATTTTTTAAAAATTTTTTTTAAAAATTTTTTACATTTTTTTAAAAAAAATTTAAATTTTTTAAAAATTGTTATTTTGTTTGCAAATTTTTAAAATTTATTTTTTTTGTTTTTTATTTTTAAAATTTTAAATTTTTTAAACATTTATTTATTTTTGTTTATATTTTTTTTCTTTTTTCTATGTTTTTCCTTATTTGAGGGTGCGTTTAGTTTGCACCGTTTTCATTTTCATTTTCTGGAAAACGCGCATTTTCTAGAAAACAGAAAACGACTTTTTGTCATTCTCTATTTTTCTAGAAAACGATAGCCAATTTTTTAGAAAACGCGCGCGGAAAACGTAAACCAAACACCATTTTCCAGAAAATGCGCGTTTTCCAGAAAATGAAAATGGAAAATGCGCGTACCAAACGCCCCCTTAGGGTGTGTTTGGTTTGCACCGTTTTCATTTTCATTTTCTGGAAAACGCGCGTTTTCTAGAAAACAGAAAACGACTTTTTGTCATTCTCTGTTTTTCTAGAAAACAATAGTCAATTTTTTAGAAAACGCGCGTGGAAAACGCAAACCAAACACCATTTTCCAGAAAACGCGCGTTTTCCAGAAAATGAAAATGGAAAACACGCGTACCAAACGCCCCCTTAGTTTTCTGAGGTTTTCCGATTCCGGACTGCATGACCCTTTTGCTTACGTGTCGGACATAGAACATTATTCGGGAATCATCGAATATCTAAATCAAACAAGATTTTTGTTGATAACTTTAGATGGATAATCAAAATTATCAAGAATAATCTTGAGTCAAACGCACCCTAAAGAAAATCAGAAAAAGGTGTCGGGCTTTTGATGAGATTGAGCTGAATGTGACCTACTTTGTCCTACTTTTACATTTCAGTTCAGCTACGTTTACGATTTTTTAATTTATCCATTACTCTTTCTAATTCTATGAATTTAATCCTTCTTCCACCTTTTTTTTAAACAAAATTTACAACTTAGTCCTGCTTTAGTCCGTCCTGCCTTTGCATTTCAGTCATGGTACGTTTAAGAATATTTAATTTATCCATTATTATTTCTAATTTTATGAATTTATCTGAATATGTAAAATTTTACTTATTCAAATAGAATGCGAAAAACAAAAAATTATTCCCCCGATTTGATTGGTGGTTGTACCAATTCAGAGCAAAACCTGCTCTGATACCATTTGTTGGATCGATCGCACGTGAGAGAGGGATGAATTATGTGATTTTCCATACTTTTCTTTTTAGTTTTTAAAAATAGAGTAAAGTACGCAATGGAAAGTTAAAAACAAATGCCGACACCAGAAAACACAAGCGGTTTATTTGGTTCAAAGTCTTCGACGACTCCTACTCCAAGACCCAGATCTCGCGGACCTATTGATGGGTAATTCACTAAAGACCTCTTCTGGTACCCCCCAGAAGAAAGAATTGAATACAAAGAATAATTCGGATAAGTATAACAGGCTACACTTTCTGTTTACAGAATATAAGTACAATATTAAGTTTGTTATTGACACTTAGAGTTTGAATGTGGAAGCGTTCGTGTGTCGATGGTGTTAGGATGTATATTATAAGCCTAGTTTTTGTATGAATATCTGTTTTGAAATATTTTAAAATGAGAATCACTTTGGTCAAATGTCTACATTTCATATTTATATATATAGGTTGTAAAAGAACCAAGTGTTCGTGAACAAGTTTGGTGTTCGGCTTGGTAAGAGCTTGTTTATGTTCGTTTAATATACATTAGATTAATTAAACAAACAAGCTTGAACAGCTTGTTAAGCTAAACAAACAAGCTTGAACACATATGTGTTTAGCTCGTTAACGTTTGTGAACAATGTTCATGAACAATGTTCACGAACAATATTTATTAATAAAATTCTTTTCAATAGGCTAAATAAATAATAAAATAAAATAAATAAATTTAAATTATCAACCTTAATAATCAATCAAACAATTAAAAATTTTAAACAATCAAACAAGCTTGAATTGAGAGCTTGATAACATCTAAATGAACCAAGCTTAAACTAAGCTCAAGCCAAGCTCGAACCAAGCTCAAGCCAAGCTTGAATTGAGAGCTTGATAACATCTAAACGAACCAAGCTCAAGCCAAGCTTCAAACAAGCTCAAGCTCATAAAAAATAAACCAAGCCAAGCTTGAACACTCATTTCAAAAGCTTGGTTCATTTTAAGCTCGGCTCGGCTCGGCTCGGTTATCTTATCAAACAAGCTTGAACACCCCAAAGCTCGGCTCGGCTCGGCTTGTTTACATCCCTATATATATATGTCAATGTAGTTGTCCATTTAATTTATATTGTAGATAATATGGTGTGTGGTGCCACACAGAAGATCATGTTATCGGTTCCTTATAAATTATAAATAGTAGCTCACAACCAAGATGGATTGGAATAAATCATTAGAACAGTTGTAGTGTAATTTGGTATTAGTCTGTCTTGACTATAAAATTACACTAGTACAGTATGTGTGTATTGAGCAGGACCATTTGAGGTTGTTCAATTTATATTGACTATATAAAAGAACAGAACCTCTGTTATTATGGATGTGCGTCCTCTTAATTCCTATATAATAACAAGCACGTATACTTAGTATTTATTTCTTTAACTTATCAATGGGTGAGATTTATTCGTTAAATCAATATGCCCGATGAGTTGGGAAATAGTACTATTTATATGGTGTGTTGTTGATTATAGAAGGAATTTGTGTCCTAATTATTCAGGTTGATGATGTCCCCTTGAGGAGCTCATAAAGATTATCATGTATACCTGCAGGTGGACTTAGTTCGGCATGATAATAAAGTTGAGTGGTACTACTCTTGGAATCATATGTTAATTAATTGAGTTGTCAGTAACTTATTTAATTAACGGACATACGATATCTTAAACACAGGGAGATTAACGCACTAATGATAAGAAGGAGTCCATATTGTAATATGGGATTGGCGTGGTAGTTCAATAATAACCCTTTAGTGGTATAAGTTATTATTGATGGACTTGGGTTGGGTGTTCGGGCCGAACACAGGAAGCCCAAGCCCATCAGGAGGCCTAAACTAATTCCTTCTCTAGATCCTTGTTGTAATCTCTATATAAAGTCTCGCATCCACCCATCCATAACTTGGTTTGATTTAACTTGGTTTAATTTAACTTGGTTATAGAGAGGGAGATTTTTTCTAAACAAAATTTTGTTATTTTTCTTTCTTTGTAACCAACAACAAAGGTTATAAAAGGAGTAGGTGGTACCCCCTAAAATCTAATTTTTCACAATCCTCTTCCCTCCTTGTGGCCGGTGCCCTCTTCCCTTGCTAGGGTCAGCGACACATAATTCCCACAAGCTGTTGGTGCAATCGACTTCTAGGGTTTCGATGTTTGACAATATGACCAAGGGTTTACCCAAACAGGACCTGATGTTTGGGAGAGAGAAGTCTAGTCAGGACTAGATGACTAGCAAAGGTAAGTCCTAACCAAAGGTTAGGCAAAGTGGAAGTCCCGGTGAGTGAAGTTGGGCCCTAGTGAGTGAAGCTAGGTGGTGGAAGTCCCGGTGAGTGAAGTCGGGCCCTAGTGAGTGAAGCTAGGCGGTGGAAGTCCTGGTGAGTGAAGCTAGGCCCTAGTGAGTGAAGCTAGGTGGAGGAAGTCATGATGAGTGAAGCTGGGCCCTAATGAGTGAAGTTGGGCCCTAGTGAGTGAAGCTAGGTGGAGGAAGTCCTGGTGAGTGAAGACAGACCCTAGTGAGTGAAGCTAGGTAGAGGAAGTCCTGGTGAGTAAAGCCAGGCAATAGAAGTCCTAGTGAGTGAAGCTAGGCAACCCTAGGGAGGTAACCCTAGGTTATACTTGGATTTATGTTAACACTGGTTTTTGTGCTAACTTAGTGTTGCAGGGAAGTGTTGGAGCAATCCTAATGGTCTGTGGGACCATGCGTTTTGGTGTTTGGGCAAAGGGTTTAAGTTAAGTTCACCTTTGTTATTTGATATGTGTATGTGAGTGTGCAGGTATGCAGGATACACATGTGACTCAGGTTGATGGTTTCGGGTCCGGTGAAGGATGGAGCATTCGAGGGACCGTGGACAAGGCAGCGAGGACAAGGGCCGAGGGAAGCGACTTCGAGGCATACGCGAAGGATGGCATTGGGGACGAGCCGCGGGCTTGAATGCATCCGAGGGACGAGAGCCAAAGGAAGTAAGCTTGAAGGCAAAATGTCAAGGCTGCAAAGAAGTGTCAAGTGAGTCATAAGGGTGAGGGTACGAGTGCTCAAGAGATTGTACTCGAAGTAAAATCCTAGTTTTAGGGTTTTACTGTAGCGTCATTGTAGGAGCACTGTAGCAGCACTGTAGCAATCGACTAGTGTAGTCGACTGGGTACGAACAGAATGGTTCTGTTCGTTCGGTCAATGTGGATCAGTCGACTGCATGTTTTAGCAGTCGACTGAACCAGTCGACTGCAAGTTTTGATAGTCGACTGGTATCGAGCCGTTGGGATGTAACGGTCGAATTTCCACAGAGGGCAGTCGATTGCATGTTTTGGCAGTCGACTGATAGGCGGGGTTTTCAACCCGCGGCCTATATAACCAAAGCTTGGGAGCTTGGTTATAGTTGACGAAATAGAGGTGATTAATCTCTATTAGTAGTCTACTTGTGCCCTAGCTTGTAAAGAGTCCTTGGTGAGAGTTGTGGTGAGGTTTCTCCACCCACAAGGAGCTACGTGAGTTAGCCGGAGGTCTTCCGGGGAGTAATCCACCGACGGATAGAGATCGTCCACCTTACGGACAGCCGTGGAGTATGAGCTTTATCTCCGAACCACGTAAATCGGCGTGTGTTGGTTTGCTTGCTCTTTCTTGTTCTTTGTATTTGTATTTAGCTTTCGTATTTGTGTTTGTATTATTTGTATTCCGCTGCTCAACTAACAAATACGTAGAAAGCGATCGATTTTGGGGTGCCGTCTATCCAACCCCCCTTCAAGCTGGCCACTGATCCCCTAACAGGAAGTTCAGCTAGGTCGACGGGGCTGACCGGATAGCTGACACGAAGTCCAGACGAGTCGAAGGGCTGACCGAACGTCTAGCAGGTAAGTGAAGGTAAGTCACTGGAGGGGAGTGACTGTGAGGACGCATTCCCAGGAAGGGAACTTAGGCGCCGATCTGACTTAGAACCATTTCGGAACTCTAAGTCGAGATCTTGACTAGATTCCGATCTCGAGGAGACGGAATCTAATTACTATTCTGTTTGATTTTTAACTGTGCTAATACTCTATTTTGCATGATATATATCTTATATTTGCCTCCGGACTTATGTTTTCTTGCAGGAAGGAATCTGCTGGAAAATGAGGGTCCGGGCGCCCGGGAGGGGTCCGGGCGCCCGGGAGTGATCCGGGCGCCCGGAGGTAAAATTTTATCCCAACATCGCCTCATCAAGTGGAGCTCGCTGATTGGCTCGACTAAGTCACATCTAGGGCGCCTTGAAGGTTCCAGGCGCCTTGAAGGTTCCAGGCGCCACGACCCTCCTATATAAGGAGGGTCAAGGCTGGAGTCAGAAACACAACTCACGATCTGCTCTTCTGTGCTCCTGCGACGCTGCGAAAGCTCTCCGACAAATTACTAATTTGTTTGTATTATTTTTTATTGTCGGGTCTTTTATTTTCTAATAATTCCTGTACTTCTTTTGTAATCCATATTTCGAATTATTAGTGATTGCCCATCGAAAACACCCTTGTGTGCGGGCCTTGGAGTAGGAGTCGACACAGGCTCCGAACCAAGTAAAAAATTACTTGTGTCATTCTTTTTGTTTTACTTTTTCCGCTGCGTATTTACTCACTCGAATTTTTTAATCGCTATTCACCTCTCCTCTAGTGAAACTCTTCGATCCAACACAAGCCTCCTCCACCTTCCTAAGGGTCGGCGCCCCCCTTCATCTCTCCTTGCTAGGGCCGACACCCCTTCCTTGCTAGGGGCCGACGGCTCTTGCTTATCCTCCTTAGTGGGCGGTGGCTTGGAGAAGAGGAAGAAGAGGAAAGAAGAAGGAAAAAGATTATAAGGTGCCCCATCCTAGAGCCTCCTTTTGTAGCCAGCGGTTTGAAAACCGAGAAGAGAAGGAGAGTAGTGTTGTCTTAGTAGATCGTCACCCACACGACGTCCAAGAAGAGGAGAGGAATACGACAGAAGATCAAGAAGTCTTTAGCTACAAAGAAAAGATACAACTAGTTTTTTAATTCTGCTGCGTAATTAGTTTGATTTTCTTTGTATCAATTTTGAATACCAACACAAAAGGCCAGCGATCTTGTACTTCGATCAAGGTGTGCTTTGTCCATCCAAGAACTTGCTTGATTGAACAAACACATGTTTGATCAAACATGCGGGTTGCTAGGAAAAGTTCTAATCTTGTACAATTTTTTTGTACAGGAAAATTTAAACAGAACAGAATTCCAGCGCCTTCAGATGGAAGGCATCGTCGGGTGCAGTAGTTGTGCAGCAGAGTCATAGTAGAAGCCTGGAGCAGTCGTAAGCTCAAATGAACGTGTAGTAGCTCGTATATCGGTGTTATTCTGAAGGCTTCTCGAGACTGCCTTAAATAAGGCATGGAAGGCGCCTCCAATGAGGCAAGTTCGATCCCGAACTATTCGTCACTTATCCATTGCGAAGTTAAAAATTCATCCTGCGGAAGGCGCCTTCCATAACCATGGAAGGCGCCTTCGATGAATAGTACGAAGGCGCCTTCTATCTTCGTTGAAGGCGCCTTCAGACACTGTTCATCCGAAGATAATTTTCTTCTTTTTGCCTTGCAAAACAATGTTAGTTCAAAATACCCTGCAAAACAACTATTAGGACAATAATAATGAATAAAAGGTGTAATAATTAGTTCCTGTCCTCCCAGGACTAGGAACTAATCAAGGCATCAGTTTAGGGATCCCAAATGGACCTAAATTGGACCAACCTACTGTCCCTTCAATCGGGGTGTGCCCTCATTTGGTCACTCTTCTCCAGTGACTTATCTTAACTGACCATCTTGCTATACATCCGGTCAGACCGTCGACTTGCCTAGACTTTATGCCAGCTATCCGGTCGGCCCGTTGTCATAGTTGGACTTCTCACCAGATATCCGGTCAGCCTGTTGACCTATCTGGACTTCGTATCAGCTATCCGGTCGACTCGTCGACTTAGCTGAATTTCTTGCCAGATATCCGATCAGCCTGTCGACTTATCTAGACTGCGTACCGGCTATCCGGTAGGCCCGTTGACCTAGCTGGGTTTCCTGCCAAATATCCGATCGATCCGTCGACCTATCTAGAATTCGTACTGCACACTTAATCATGTGGTTAGATTACAACAGAACCTAGCTTAGCTTACTTGTTATTCATCAAAACTTGAGTTAGACCGTTAGTGAAAACCACACCAACACTATCAAGATGAATTGCCTAAAATATACTTAATCTAAATAGGTTAATACTATCAAGATGAATTATTAATACTATTTACCTTTGGTACAAAGCACATTTTGATTTATTCTATATCATACTTCCTACCTAAAATTTGTTAAGGATCTCTTAATCTAAGTAGGTTATGCCATCTCTAACCTACCCCTTGTGCATATATCTCATCGTATTATTTTTCTTAGTTCATCAACTTAGTTTAACTTATCAATAAATTTAATATTTTTTTAGATTATATGTTATTTATGTTTGTATTCATTCTAATTCCATAATTGTTATTTATGTTTTCGTTGTATAGAATTAGTGACTAAATTTAATTTAACTTTATTTTACTAAAGATATTTTATTGAATTTTACAAAACTTGATTGTTGTTTTGTTAGATGGCAGAAAAGTAAAAGAATTACATTTTAGCAGGTGAGATTCAATTATCAACTTTGGAGGACAAGTTACATTAGACGAATAAGGTTGGACATTTTATAGATTTTTGTTCTAAAATTTCAACAAAGAGAAAGACAAAGGGTCAGTTAGGAGTTATACTCCACGAAAAACATATTAGTGTTATAAGAAGTAGCCCATTTGCATTATTCCTCAATATACTAGAAATTTGACATATTTAAGAATTGAGATTTAGAAGAAGAGACATTCAAATTCTCTAACGTGGTTGTGTCCTTCACAACCAAAGATATAATATTATTGCTTAGAACCCCAAATAGAGGCAAACATATCCATATGTATTTCAATGTTTCTTCTAGTGCATTATTTGCTATTTTGTAGATTTTATATTTTGTATCTTTTTTCTTCTGTTTTATTTGCTTCTAGTACGTATAAACTACCTTTAAGGATTATAGATATTGTCGATGATTTCGACATCCTAATAAGTTATAATTTGGTTAAGATAATATATAATTATATGACTCCTCAACTCTCAATATTTGAGAACACTTTTGTATTGAAGACTCCTAGGTCTATCCTCTCACTGTTTTATATGAAGGGATTTGCTAGTCTACTTACTATAAGTTTTTATTAGTTAGTTAATTTATTTCATAAATATTTAGTAGTATTTAATTATTGAATTATGACATAGGCTTAATTTTTTTTTGCGCATGTTCCTATTCAAATGGAAAACAACATCGTAACATTAAGGATAAGTAAGTGGAGACCTACTTATTCTCATAGAATTTAAATAAAGGCTAAGTTAGTAGGAGTCTTACCTAGCCAAGTAACTATTATGTGTATTTCAACTCATGCTAAATTCATCTTATATAATTAAAGGGTTTAAATTAATTATGTACTGTTATTGATTTTATAGATTATTATTGATATTTTCTCTACCCTGAGAAAGCATATTTATTTGGCACCCTCCTTATTAAATTTGAGTCTACACCACAATGGGGTGACATATCGGCTTCATAATTTTACATAGACTCAGAGGAAAAAACTGGATGTTCTCATTGCATTGAAAAGCAAAAACAAATCCAAAAGCGTATTCTTGATAATGAAAGTTTAGTAAAAGTTAATCGAGAATTAGTTGTTATATTGGAAAGGGAAGATTTTTCTTATCCAACTAGCCACACTACCAAAGATCTTCATCCCGACCTTGTTTCAACCAACGTGATGAGGAGAGGATGTGAAAGAAGTCACTATAATCTCAAATCCACCCCTAAAGATACACTTAATTGGCTAGCATTGGTCCTAGGTAGGAAGAGGACTAGCAGAAAAATAAAAGAGGGTGAAGGGGGTAACTTAGAAATAAAGTCTAGAGAGGTTGATTTTGACATAAAAGAAGAAGATAAAGCTATATTAGTTGGTGATGAAATTGAGGATGAAGAAGAAGCTAATAAAAATAAAAGTAAGGGAGAAATAAATTAAGGCTACGAGATTGAATGTTATTAAAGTAAGTTGATATTTATGTAGTAACATTTAAATTTAACTTTAATTTGACTTTTGCTTTTGTTAAATACACCGAGTTTGTGGCCAATCCGATAGAATTCCTTCAAAATCTAGGATGACTTATTTATGAGTGCCTATAAGAGGAAGACTACTACTCATTGATAATAAATGTCTTTCTCACATATGTCTTAGGTAATATATTTATAGACGGGAAAGTAATTGACAGGCATATTTCATTACTCTTTAGGAAAACGTCATCATTTAATAGATCATATAATAAATCTATATATTACTCAACTGGATTCATGGTAAAAATTTAATTTCATATTATAATTTTTATTATGTTTGTAAAACTATTACACTAATTTATGATTATATATATATATATATATATATATATATATATAATCTTACAATAATATTTATGGAAAATAACTTTATATCATATTATCAAAATAAATCCAGTTAATCGAGACATTAGGTAATTAACAAAACATATAAACATTTGTATATTAAATCATCGATTTGTATCTAAGTGATTTTATAAAATTTAAACAAACTAGTTAACAATTCAATAAGGAAAATAGTAAATAAATTAGACAAATACAGCCTGTAGCCGAGCCGAAGGTCTGTTAAAAAACAACGAGGTCCTGACGTTTTATAATTCGGTACCTCTCTGGACATTTTACAATTTAATTCACGTCTATTTCAGCTTTATACGTTAGTCCTTTATTTACCAATTGAATACTACTCTGACCGCGTTCAAAAAGGTTTCGATTGTAAGAAAATTAGAGTAGACAACTGGAAAAAGCAATTTATTGATACTAATCTATCAAAACAAGCACACAAATTAGCAGAGCACACACTACTTTTTTGCTCCCCCTCCCCGTAGATCCTCTGACGGCCTAATCTCGGTCAAGGTAGCATCCTGCGAAGCAGCAGCGCGAGGCGAACCGCCACTCTCCTCGCCGGCGGAAATGTGAAGAAGGACACAAACAGCAAGGTGCAACCTTGGAAGAGGAGCAGCAACAAGAAGAGGCGAAACAGAGGAGGGTCGTGGGTCGAGAGGAGGAAGGTGGAGGCGGAGAGCAGGATGGTGGCCCACCCCACTTCCCGCAGGAGTTCCGCCTCGAGGTCACGGTGGCCTACAGCTCGCCCCCCTCCTCCTGCAGACGCTTCCATATCTCGTTACTTAGAATTGGACACCCAACTCGAGCGAGAGCTCTGCCTTGTTTATACACAAAGGAATAAGGTGAAGAAGAAAGTGTCAAACACCTGTTGCTATCTCTCCAGTTTCAGAACGTTGACAAGCTAATAAAAGTCGAGTGCGAATTTTATCATTGATTCTGTACGCAGACGATGCGACGGGCCCTTTTGCGTGCAGGCAGTGGAAGGTTCCCAGTGTCTTTAATTAGTCATTCCTAAATCCTAATGCAAGCGCAATCAGAAGTTTCCCGTTTGTTGCTTTGGCGGGGAACATGCTTCAAGGGACGCTTAACTCATCAATCCTTGTTTTTTTATAAATTTAGAAGTTAGTCCTCCATCTTAATACCCTTTTTTTTTTTTTTTTTGGCTTTTGGGTTTCATTTACTTGATTTCTAACTTAGGCATACAATTTTTCAATCTAGTCCTTTTAGAATTTAGTTGATTTATGACTTGGGTATAGTTGACAGCAATTTGATCTTTCTTTATTTAATTTTACAATTCCATCACGCTTTTCAGAACAGCAATTTCATAACTTTTATGACAATATCTTCTTTTTAGAAATTATTCCTTCTTTCCAAAAATTAAACTAATTTTATAATTTAGACTTCATTTTTAAAAATTTAGTATCTAATCTGAAATTGATGATAATTTATTCAAACTGCAAAACGTTAAGCATCTCAAAAAGTTTAAATAACACAAAATCATGAAGAAAACATCGAAAGCAGAGCACTTAGTTCCTACAACGTTAAACGACTAGAAAACACTACTTAAAGTTCACTTTCACCAATGCACATCCGAAATATGTGGAGAATGGAAGCTGAACCAGAATCTCAGATATTGGGAATGTGGTGATGAAGCTTGACGACCACCATCGCGGCCCTACTTAGATCTCTGCCTCATCTTTCGGCGCTTCCTCTTGAGCCTCCTCATGCGCTTCTTCTTCCACTGAGGCAAAGATAGAACAAGCTCAAAGATGAGAACAAGTATTGGTTACGGATCCAAGAAAGAAATATATATATATATATATATATATATATATAGAGAGAGAGAGAGAGAGAGAGAGAGAGAGAGAGAGAGAGAGAGAGAGAGAGAATAAAGAATAGGTTTTCACAAACAAATTGCTTCGATATCTTACTCATTTTAGTTAAAACAGAAAGAAAACAACAATTAGACATTTAACAAACATGTGATGTGCATCTTGAATTCTATGAACGAGATTTATTTTGAAAACAAAACAATAAAAGGAAACAAGGGCTATAGAACGCACAAAGGAATCCTAAACTTACGAAAGAAAACGGGAGCTTTTGAACTTTAGAAGAGTAAAATTGAACACCTTAATCTAATCGTATATTAAAAAGAAAACTTTTCCAATCACGAGATGCAAGCGAGAAATGAACGTAGACTGGAGATAATTCGCATCAGAGAAACAGTCGATATAAAAGAAGGAAGATAACATTTTAAAGCTTCCATCGAGTAAAAAAAAAATGGCATTTTTAAGGAAGTCATGTATTCCAAGAAAAGTTACCAAGTGAAATGAAAGGAATCTTAATTTTGGCAACAGTACAAGGTCTCAACAAGATTTTTACGATCACGAAATGCAGGCGGAATAAAAGAGTAGAGAGGAGATCAATGCGATCTACAGCAGTCAAGGAACAAGGATATAATAGTCTCAAGAAGATCGTAACCCCATCAGATTATTTACCTTTGCCCTCATTCCGTCCCCGCAATCGTTCGCTGCTACTCCCCTTCTCCCTTCGTCCTGTGTCGCGGCGCCGACAACTGTGTACGGTGACGAGCTTTGGGAAACATATAGAGTTAGAACCCTAATGGCATTTTCGTAATTATCAATAAAACCGGGCTGGCAAGTATGAATAAACCTAATGGCATTTTATATAATGGGCCGGCCCGTGTTCAATTAATAAGCGTAAGGAAGCCCTCCCATTTCAAGTATAAGGTGGAACACAATTGGGTGACAATTTCAAATGGAAATATAAATAAATTTTAGTCGCCTTTCGAATAACTAAAAAAAAGGAGAAATTTCATTTCACCCCTTATATTTACACGACTTTCGGTTGCACATGTTATATTTTCAAAATGACGCCTCAAAATTTTTATCATTCATTGACAAAAGCTCAATCAATGGCAACCACAAACTGCACAGCATCATTTGATGTGGTGAGTGAATTTATAATCATACAAATTTCTTGAAGCCAAAGAGAGAATATTGTTGGTAAACTGTTTTCACTGCAGATCATCAATGTCCATGTACTACTTTAGAACAGTGTTCCTGTGAATACAATTGAAAGAACAACAATTAGTTTGCTCATATAGACATTCTGCACACAAATCTTAAGTTACACAAATTTCATCAAATTAAGGGTTCCACAGTTTACAAATCCACAGCTTATGAATGTGATCATTTCCCCCCCAAGAAATTCCTTTAGCAGGAAAAAAAATCGAATAAATATTCTTCCAATGATCTTTGCTGTATTTTGTTTTTAACTGCAAGTCTGCAAGAGATTTAAACATCCATTAGTCAACATAAGAAGTGGAAGGAGATGGTTCTTAGTTTTTGTACTTTCATTTTCGACAAGCGGAAACATGAATTCTCGATAGGAAAATCATGGAGTCAGAGTTCAGATTGTTTCTGCTTGCAAACATAAGATTGGATGTGGTACCTCATTGATCTTTCTTCTCAATTAAACTGGCAAGGAATTGCTCTTCCCCACTCCGTTTGTCGAAATTTTACTGTATCCAGTTGAAGAATGTCCTTGTAAATATGACTTCCCTTTGAAAGACCATTTCCGTTTCAACGAATGCTTCTTTCTCCAAATTAACATTCTTGCATAAAGAGTTGGAAACATGAAGCACAGTAGTAGACAAACTAGTAGCGCAATGCAAAGGATCATAACATTCAGAAAGCCATCATCAATTTGAGGGTCCTTTTGTGCAGTCCATGGAACACCTCCTACATTCATCCCGAATACTGTTAAACAAGTGAATGCAAAGCAGGATTATGGCTTTGATATCTTTCTTTTCGACATATCAATCCTAAGTTTTTGTATAAAAGAAGAACAGAACTCACTTCCGGTTAATACAGACAATGGAAGAAAGATTATCGAGAGGAACGAAAGGTAGTATAGTCTTTTGTTTATTTGCTCAGCCTGCCAACTATCAAGACCTGCTTGGACAGCGGTAACACGATTCACAATGAACCCCAAGTTCTCCTTTAGCCTGCGAAGGCGACCGATCAGCTCTTCAAGAGCAATGACATCTTCACTAGAGAACCAAGGTTTAGTGGCACATTTCTCTTTTACGCGAGGGAAAACTTGCTCACCGTGAGAAACTGCCTGAAAATGCAGTAGTACTAGTAACTCAAAAGCTCAAACTTAAGAAACACACAAACAATCAGTAGCCAAAGTGTAGTAGAAACAAAAGTACAAGCACAACTATTATATCAAGATTAAAGTTTGAGGAATGTCGACTAAACTGTATAAGCAAGGAATCTGTTGTTCGCAAATCAAAATAAAGTTTCATATGCTATGACTTCTACAACACCAACAAGAACAAGCATCATATGAAAATTCTTCTCTAAATCTGTGAATCCTTATCAACACAAGGAAAACACCTGTAGAAGACGTTGCAAGTCGAGATGCACTTTGGGGAATCTCCGGTCGTCCAACATTTGTTTCTTCAACAAGGAGCCACCTTCAGGAATAGCCCACTGATTACTCATAAAAACATGTAAAGATAAGCAATTGAGATGGAACACATCAAGAGAGAACAAATCCCATTGCCCTTTTTACTTGCTATGAAATGAAAATTTCTTATGCAACTACACAAGTGAGAGTTACACAATTAGAACAAAATCAAAACAAATAGGAATGAGTTCATCGCATAGCATGTAAGCTTATCTTCCTCTTGATGTTATTGGTATATATATATGTTGATCTGGTAATGATGGGGTTCCCACCAGAGATAGGTCAAAATAAGGAAAACCTGCTGACATGGAAGACAAAGTCAAGCAGGGTAGCTAAGTCGGCCGAACAGGCCGGGTAGGCCGAGTGGACCGGGTATGGCCGAGCGGACTGGGTATGGCCGAGCGGACCGATTACTGCAAAGTGGATGGTACTAGCAAGAGACAAGTATGCAAGGCTCTCCCCGGCCAGATAAAATTACCCTCCGATAACAAAGAGAGTTAGAGCAGCAGGCGGTCTCACCGACCAAGCTTCACGTCTGGTTAGAATGGGATAACCGACAAGGGCCAGGAAGCAGGGAAAGAGACGGGTCGACAAACCCTAAGGATATTGACGAGCAGCCCAGCCGAGCGGACTTCGGCCGGCTGCACATGATCCTACCAAATATCTTGTAATATCCTTTTGGGAATTTGTGCCGCTAACAGCAAGACATGTCCAGTAGGCAATCGTACTTTCGAAGCTTCCAGGCTGTCACATCAGAGAACTGCATGGCTACTTAAGGAATTGTGTCAATGATACTTTTTGACTTTGTCTTTTCCTAGGACACATAGGAAAATATGCCTACGCTTTGGGATGCGTGCACGAACACTATAGTGACGCTATGAAAGGGGGTTCCCATTTACATGGAGAGGTATGCACAACTTCATTCTCTATATTTCTTAGCTATAGTTCTCCATTTCTTGAGATCGTCGGAGACTGACTTGAACATCGAAGGGCTAACGCCCGGAACCCCTTCTCGGCCCGGCACTGATGCTTTTGTGTTGCAGGGTTATGTGGAATCTTCATCACGTCAACTTCGAAGCCACATCCCCATCTTGTTATCTTCAATGTTTCTGGACAGGATCATATTTGGCATCGTTTGTGTTAATCTTACCTGAATCCAAAACGCAAAGATAGAGGACGCTGGACGACTCACCACAGTAACGTTGACGCAAAAGGAGTTGGAAATGTTGATACAAGCACGAGCGACTAAGATATTGGAGCAGCAATAGCCGATTGCCAAGCGAATGAACTCACAGCGTTGGCGACCGACCAACAAGCCGACCATAGAGCCCTAGCGGAAAACCTCACCTCTCGTTTGCCGAACAACAAGACGATTTGCACATTTGGAGATGCACCAAATGTGTCGATCCCCTATCATCGAGCGTTGTTCTTCAACCCTTCAGAGGAACAATGGATAGGGCCCAAGGATCCTCATCAAGGGATGCGCTCGCTCGGGACAAGCGAAAGGGTAAAGCACAAGGTTCGACGATTCTCCCGAACGAATAAATAGGCAATTGTCTCAGGAGATCCTGGACGACCACCTGTCACGACATTACGCACCGCTAGCAATCATAGAGTACACGAGGGCGATTGAGCCTGAGGATCACCTCATCAAGTTCGACAATATGGCCACGCTCTATCAGTATATCGACAGAGTCAAATGTCAGGTTTTCCTCACCACATTGTCCGAATCAACGCAGAGGTGGTTCAGGCAGTTGCCGATCGAGTCGATCTGCAGTTTCAATGACTTTCCGATCAACGTTCCTACAACAATTCACTAGCAGTCGCCGTCACCAGAAGACGAATGCCAACTTGTTCGCTGTTAAGCAAGGGCCTAAGGAAGCCTTGCGGGCCTACATTAAAAGATTTAACCAAGTGGCTATGAAGGTCCCATCAGCCACTCTGGAGATCCTTTTAAGTTCGTTCTCACAAGGGCTTTTATAGGGCGAGTTCTTTCGGTCGCTCATCCGAAAGCCCCCACGAGACTTCAATCACCTACTCGGGCGGACTATCGAGTACATCAACATTGAAGAGGCCCAGGCAGCTTAGAGGAAGGAACCGATCCCCGAGTTAACAGTCGTCCCGGAATGCCGAATGGCCCATCCAACCCACCACCAAAAGGGCCCCAAGCAGGAGCAACACAACAACACCAAGAGCCCCGTACACATGCAGTTCAACATGTGGAGGCCGAGCGAGGAAGATCCACCGAAAGACGACAATGGATGCCGCTCTTCTGCTCGTTCCATCGGGTGGCGACACACCACCAGAGACTGTTACAGTCTCAAGCCGAAGCCCCATTGAGCAGTCTCACCAAGATCGAAAGAACATTAAAAGCGTCGAATGAGCACGCCTTCACTTATACTTAGAGATTTTTACAAAAGTGTTGGGGGAGTACAGAAAGCTGACCAAAAACTTAAAGAAGAAACTACGCTAAGTAATCAAGGACCTCATCCGGAACGACTCAGTGATCTTATCCCTATTTATAATTCTGCTTGTCAGATCTGGTGAGAGATAGTTAATGGTGTGGGAAGCATCAGATGATCGAACCTGGGTTTTGATAATGGTAAAGCGTTCAAAGTTAAAGTTATTTGTTGTCTGACAAGTTTGAATGAGATTGTAGGAAAGTTCTAAGTGTTCTTAGGAAAAAGTCCTAGCTGCAGTTAAGCAGGTGGAAAACCTTAGGGGGTGGTAATCCTAGGCGGAAAGTCTTGGTGAGTCGAGAATCTTTGGGCGAAATCCTAGAGTCGGATACTCTAGGTGAAAATCCCGGTGGTCGCGAACCATGTGGAAGACTGGACGGGTCGGGAAACGGACGTCTAGCAGAAAAGTCCTGAAGACTCGGATGCGAAGCAAAAGCCCAATCGGTTTGGAGGACCGGTCTAGCAACAGGTAAAAACTCTTGAGAGGAGTAGGTGAGGACGCGTTCCTCGATGAGGGAACAGTAGTCATCGATTCGACCTAAGGTTTCTAGAGGCGAAATCCGAAATCAGAACCGGACAGTTCGGAGACTGTCAAAATAACTTATTATTTCATATTTTATTGTGCTAACTCTATTTTACAGGATATGTTTTGTATTTTGGACTAACGCATCTTACAGGGAGGGAAAAGGACTTAAAAGCTTCGGATGAACAGTTCCCGAGGCACCCTCCATGGAGCTTGGAGGCGCCTCGGGTGCCTTGGTCGAAAGCCTTGCGCAGCAAGGCGTGAAGGCGCCTTCCAAGGAGATAGAAGGCGGCTTAAATGCTGGATGGAGGGCACCCTTCATGGAGCTTGGAGGCGACTTCGGGTGGATAAGTAGCGGACACCGCGGAGCTTATCGATGCTACGAAATCGGGATTAGTATCCTCGCTGAAGGCGCCTCCTATAGAGGTTGGAGGCACCCTCAATGGCTTACTTAAGCCTGGTTCGAGCAGAGGTAAAAATCAGAAATTTGCAAGTCTTCTTCGGTGTGCTTCTCAAAAGACATTCCGGCAAAGTCATAACGTTGTTCCGACAACCTAAAGCTCCAATTCTAGATTTCTTAGTTGTTGGTATAATTTTACTACACTTAATTAACTGTACTTTAATTTGTAATATTTCGGATTGATAGTGAATTGCCCAAAGTAAACACTCAACGGGTGTGAGCTTTGGAGTAGGAGTCATCACAAACTCCGAATCAAGTAAAACCTACTTGTGCCATTGTTTTCTTTAATTGTTCTTATTCCGCTGCATTTACTCGATTCTTTTAAAACGAACAAATTAGCCATGAGCGCTATTCAACCCCCCCCCCTCTCGCGCTTTTCGATCCTACAATAGTCGTCGTCCTTAAGTTGCTGGAGGGTCCCATCAATGCTGTAATTAAACAGGCGGATAGTCCACTCGGTAAACATGCCATTGAATGCGTCAGAGCGGAGGTCGTCTACTCTGAATGATTCCAACCGGCTGGGTTCCCCCTCTTTATACTTGTCGAAGGCCAACTTGGATGCCTCCAAATCAGCTTTAAGGGATGTCAGCTCGACATTTTTCGCTTCAAGCTAGACCTGACTCTCCGCTTGCTCGGTCGTTTGGCTGACCTGCTCGGCTGCTAGAGCGGCTTCCGCATCTTTAAGATTTTGCGCCAAGACCCGAGCCTCTTTGTTGTTGATGTCAAGGTCTTCAATGGCTCAGAACTTCCTGGCGTTGGCGGAATTTATCTTCGACTCAAAGTTATGAGCCTGCTTGGTTAGCCAGTCAAGTTGCAGGGCTTGCTTGTGGCTCTTATTCTTCTCCATGGTGAACGCCTGCTCGGAGCCCAATAGTTGCTCAAAGTTCCGCACCAAGTCCTTCTTCAATTGGGCAACCTCTGCTGTGAGCTGCTCAACTTGTGCCCGCGACGTGTGGGGTTGGCCGGATGGGGCCCGCAGCTATTGGTTCTCGTTCTCCAGAAATGTCAGTTGTTGGCATAATGTCAAGCTCTCTACCCAGAACTGTAAAAGCAAAGAAGGATTAGTGCCCATCAGGAAATACAAAGAGAAGACTTAGTAAAAATTTACCCCCGTGGATTTCTGAGTGAAGCCGCCGACCGTCTTCCCGGAGGGAAGGGTTGCCGCCCTGGCCCGGGTATCTGCCCATGTTTGGGCAAGCAGACCCTCAATAGTTATTTGGTGCCGAGGGGAGCACGGCTCGACACTCTCCGGGTGACGATACTCATCAGTGGGTAGGTAAAGAATGGCCTTGATGCTTCGCTGGCTGCTTGGGGCTGATGGCTCTGAGGATGACGAGCCCTTGGACTTGGGCATAGGGGAGGAGAGAATGAGGGACATCTGGTCGATCGTCTTGATTGGCGGAGGCTGCAGGAAGGCGACCGACGACGCACATATCGTCCCGACCGACAGCATAGACAGTGAAGGCGTCCGATCGGAAGATGGAGAGGTAGGAAGAGAAGCCTCTCTCTCAGGAATGACTGAGGAGGAAGCTTCGCCCCGCTTGGATGGAAGGCGAGAGGTTGAAGGAGTTGTGGGCAGAAGAGTAGAAATGGCCGAGTGGGAAGAAGCCGCCTACCGGTGCCTTTTGCAGCATTGGATTAACGACTCACTGGAAGTGGTCAATTCTGAGGGCACAACAATCGGTGCCATAGATTGCCATTCGAGGGAAGCTCGCCAGTCATGGTTGCAGCGTCGCTTACCGCCATATGACTCCCGCCGGTCGACTCTTCCGATTGCTCGACCGGCAGTAGGGCTCAGCTTTCTAGGTCGACGGCGCCTCAGGTGTTGATCTCTACGTCGATAAGTTTGCTCTTGCCGCTCAGTTGTGCCCTCAACATGACTTCAACTGTAAAAAAGAAAATGAAATCAGTTAGCTCCTAACGCGACAGAGCAGAGGATAGTTTACCTAGAGTGTCGAGCAACAGGGTTCGGATGGGACTTAACCCAAAATTATACAGAACACCCTCCACCAGCAGTTGATGGATGTGATATTTCTGATTGACTAGACAAGAGGCTAGTTGGAGGTAGGATGACTCCCAATGATATTTTCTCAAGGCAGGTGGCTTGGGAAGCTCTATTTGCCAACCGATTAGGAAAGAGGGCTGGTTGGGAAGGGGACACAAAGAAGTAATGCTCCTTCCAGTACTTACTGGAAGCAGACATTTTATCAAAAATATAGAGCTCATGCGGGCTTGGAGGAGGAAGGTGTTCGGCTCGGATAGTTTGAAATAGTAAAAATAATGAAAAATGTGAGGCACAAGTGGAATTCTATATAGACGGAATAGTATTACCACACTGCACAGTAACCTAAACGAATTAGCCACTAATTGATGGAGAGAAATACGGAAGTATCTACAGACATAAAAAAAAAAAAGAGTGGATCGGGAAACGCAAGCCGGCCAAAATTTAATCTTTAAAGAAGGGAAGGAAGCCATCTGGCGGAGTGTGGGGACGTGCATAGGCGGAAGGGATGACAATTGGGTAGTCGTCGGGATGTGGTAAGTCATTTGCAGTTGGAGAATCTCATTCTTGTTGAAATCAAATTCTGTGGAAGTATACCACAAGCCAGCAACTGCTTGAGGAGGAGAAGTAGGATGGGTCATGGGATCACGAATAGAAATCAAGGATTGAGAGCGGAAAAGGAGGAACTTACGGGAGTAGTGGAGACTGTCTGTGGCGAACAAAGAAGGAGAAAGACGGAGAGTGCAAGGAAGACGATGTGGGCGAGAGAAAAAGTCTCGGGCTTAAAAACCTGGAGAACGGCTACCCTGAGCCGTTTGATCAAGGGCCTTGGAAAATATGGGTTCAACACGATTATCGAATTCAAAAAGGCAGTTGTCACATCAAAGCCAAACAACTACCTGTCACATCACGTACATCGCATGGGGAGGCGACACGTGACATTTTGTCATTGGTGGCATTAATGATGAGGCACAGAGCATGATTATAGGGCATGGCTGAGCATGCTCTGCATTAATGGATGAAGATTTGAATAATTTTCGAGAAATTACAATGACATCAGCGATAATTAGGAAGCACAGCAGTCGGATGCAGAGCTCAACAAAGAGTCAGAAAATTGGCTAAGTATCGCACACGACAGAGACGAACAACGGCTATAAAACCGAATATCTTCACCATCAGCAACCGAACGCCGGCTATGAAACCAAATGTCTATGTCAACAACAGCCTAACGACGGCTATAAAATCGAATGTCTTCGCTATCAGCAGCCGAACGGCGGTTATAAAATCGAATATCTTCGCCATCAGCAGCCAAACGACGGCTATAAAACCAAATGTCTTCGCCACCAGCAGCAGAACAATGGCTATAAAACCGAATGTCTACGCCCTCAATAGCCAAACAACAATTATAAAACCGAATGTCTTCGCCATCAGCAGCCGAACGACGACTATAAAACTACGTAAGGATGTCAACAAAGTCTATGGGAGACCCTGAGCGACCGAGCGCCTGATCGAGGAGAGAGGCGCAAGAACATACTAATGGTCCAGTCAATCGGACTTGCAACCTCCTTTGACTAGACTTGAAGGGGAGACTTGTGATCCAGTAATGATGGGTTCCCACTAGAGATGGGTCAAAATAAGAAAAACCTATTGACGTGGAAGACAAAACCAAATGGGGTAGCCAAGTCAGCCGAAATGACTGGGTATGGCCAAGCGGACCGGGTATGGCCGAACGGACCAGGTACTGCCAAGCGGATGGTACTAGCTCAAGAGACAAGTACTTTGGGCTCTCCCCGACCGGATAAAATTGCCCTCCAATAATAAAGAGAGCTGAGAGGTCTCGCCGACCGAGCTTCGTGTCCAATCAGAATAGGATAACCGACAAGAGCCAGGAAGCAAAGAAAGAGATGGGTCCGCAGGCCCTAAGGATACTGTTGAGCGGAGACAGCCTAGCTGAGCGGACTCCGGTAGCCGCACATGATCCCACCAAATATCTTGTCATATCCTTTTGAGAGTTTGTGCCGCTGACAGCGAGGTATGTCACAATCGTACTTTCGAAGCTTTCAGGCTGTCACATCAGAGAACTGGATGACTGCTTAAAGAATGATGTCAGGGATACTTTTTTACTTATCTTTTTCTAAGACACCTAGGAAAATGTGTCTACGCTTTGGAATGCGTGCACAAACACTGACGCTATACCCATCTACATGAAGAGGCATGCGCAACTTCATTTTCTACATCTCTTAGCTACAATTCTCCATTTCTTGAGATCGTCGGAGACTGACTTGAGCTTCGGAGGGTTAACGCCAGAAATCCCTTCCCAGTCTGACGCTTTTGTGTTGCAAGGTTACATGGAGTCTTTATCACGTCAACTTCAAATCCACATCCCCAGCTTATCATCTTCGCTGTTTCTGAACAGGATCATATGTAATGTAGTTCTTAAAAAACAAAGAGTTCATTGTATTTATTCTTATGATGTCAAAACGTTGACTTTTCACAATATTCACTTAGTTGTGAAAATTCTGGGGACTTTTCTTTTCATTCAACGTCTAAAGCCCTGTACTTCAATCCGGCTGAGACAATCAAACAAGAACTTGCGAGATCTCAAGAAAGCACACACTAATTGCAGGTCGAATAGCTACCGATCAATCGATCAAGGAGATGCTAATCAATTGCAGTTTTCCTAATTACTTACCTGAATCCAATTCCAGCTCGACGGCGTCCAATTCCTTCTCGAGCCCTGCTACGATGTCCTGCAGATGATCCACATGCGTGTCAACGACGTGCACCAGCAGATTGGACATGCTCAGGGGCACCGGGTTGTCGCCCTCCTCCGAGTGGTTCATCGTCAACAAGAACTCAAGGACGTGGGCCGGAATCGTCACGCCGCCCCCGCTATCTTCGTTGCCGCCCGGATCCCCCACCTTTGGGATCTCCGAAAGGAGGGACCGGGCGGAGGCGGGGGAAAACCCTAGGCGCGGCACGCGGCCGAGGGCGACGGTGATGAGGGATGACTCGGTGACGCGCGCCGCGAGGCGGAGGGTGAAGGCGGAGGAAGCGGGGCCGGGGGAGTTGACTCGGAAAACTAGCGCGCCGTCGACGTGGCCGCAGAAAGGCCCGTTGCTGGAGAGCGCAAGGATGTCCTGGAGCTTGAGCGGCGGGCAGAGCGCGTGGATTAACGATTGCGCCGACAGCGCGAGGCGGTGGTAGTGGGAAGCTCCGTTGCCTCGAGGAAGCTCGACGTGGAACCAATAGAAGCCGTCGCCTGCGGTGGAGGTCGCGGCGGAGAGGTCCCAACCCCGGATGGAGCATTGGCCGCGGCCGTCGAAACTGTAGGCGCGTTGCTTGACCTCGTCGAAGGAGTCGAGGGCATCTCGGTGGAGGAGGTGAACGTCATCTCTTCCTGCGGCGGCACTGCCGTCGAACTCCTCCATGGAGAACGCGGCGGTGGTGGTTGCGAAGGCGGGGAGGAGGAAACAGGGGAGATTGGGTTGGTTGCAGGGTTCAGTATTAATGAAGCTGAGCAGGTATTTAATCGATAAACTATGATTAAGTCTTGATTAATCTGGAAATGGGAATTAATTAAACAGGATAAAGAGGACGAAGGGGGATAATATTTTATTAATTATTATTAGTCAACGAAAATAAGTTCAAAAGTGAAGTTTCTAAATTCAAATTGAATCGATCGAGTCAAACAATGTCATAGAAAAATTTAGGGGGCGTTTGGTTCTTTTCTAGGAATAAGAATCGGAATAGAAATCATTGTATTATGGAATGAGAATGGGTATGAGCATGGATATCATTCTTAAAAGCAATGTTTGGTTAGTTGTATATCTTCTATCGGAATAAATCAAAGTTTCCTTTTTTACCCTTAAGGGAAAATAAGAGAAAAAATTAGATGTGAGAGAAAAATATGATGAAAGAGAATGATGAGAGAGAAACTATTATGAGAGAGAAAGTGTGATAAGAAAGAATGAAGAGAGAGAACGTGTGATGAGAGAAAATGAAAAAAGAGAGTGTGATTGGAGAGAGCATAATGAGAGAAAATATGATGTGAGAGAAAGTATGATAGGAGAGGATGAAGAGAGAGAAAATATAGTGAGAAAAAATGAGGAGAGAGAGTGTCATGAGAGAGATCGAGGAGAGAGAAAGTATGGTGAGAGAAAAAGAGAATAGTGAATATGATGGGAGAGATTGAGGAGAGAGAAAGTATGATGAGAGATAAAGTGTATTGAGAAAAAAATGAGTAAGTGTGATAAGAGAGATTGAAGAGAGAAAAAGTATGATGAAAGAGAAAGTGTGTTGAGGAAAAAAGGAGGAAGTGTGATAAAAGAGATTGAGGAGAGAGAAAGTGTGATGAGAAAAAAAAAAGTGATGTGAGAGATTGAGCAGAGAGAAAGTATGATGAGAAAGAAAGTGTAATGAGAAAAAAAAAAGGAAAGCGAGTGTGATAGGAGAGATTAAGGAGAGAGAAAGTGTGTGATAAAATGATGAGAATATGATGAGAGAGAAAATATAATGAGAGAGAATAAGGAGAAAATAGGGTAATGACTCATTGATATTTGATATAATGCAAACACCGAAGCCACAAGGGATCCGTGGTGGGAAAATATTTATGATCTTAAATATATTTCTTATCGCTTCTTTTATCTAGTTGGCTTTCATGAATTCACTTCTGACAGTGAACAAGGATGCAGGACAGTGCCATCTGAGGTGCTAATAGGAGCACTCGAGGAACAATAGAGAAAGAAAGAAAGGGAGAGTTACGAGTCTGAACTGGAATCCGAGGAGAAAAAGGGTAACAAGAGAGTTTTTTTTTTTTTTTTGACTTTCTTTTCCATTCTCTTTGAGTTCAATTAAGATACAGTTCTTCTTCAAAGTAAATTAATGATTAATGTTCTTCACAAGCATTAGAAGGATATATTATGATTTTCTTATCTTAGTTCTAGTTTCTCTACTTACAATTCATGGTCTAGAAGAACTACGAATCAAATGCATAGGTCTTCTGACAGGTTACATAGATATCTGGGATCCAAGTTTACTGTAAATGTCCATTTTACTTCATGTTCTTTTACCTTCTTTTTCAAAATATTCCCCAAAGTTTCAAATTTGTCAAGATGTTTTCTGGAGTTATCAGACTTTTATCATTGCTTTGTCATTATTCTGTCAAATATAGTAGATGTGTAAATGATGGAGGGTGAAATGGCAAGTATTTGAAAATTTTGGAGGGAATTTTGAAGAACTTGTGACTCGGCATCTTTGTTTATATGCTGACAATCTTAAAACTGCCTTATTCTGTGAGGTGCTCACCCTCTCTTCTTCATTTTTCAGGTGAGCTCCAAACCTCAGGACTGCAGAAAATGGCTTAACAATGGAAGGCTGTGCATCGAATCGAACCAGATTCATTGATCAATACCTAGTTGACTTGTTATCTATTGGGTGTTGGCTCAACACAACATCTAATCATATTCGCAATATTTTTAAATTGTGATACAATATACATGAGTCTTGTTGTTATGAACTTTGAATGCTCTATTTAGATTGGATTCAATTTCATCCATTTTTATTCGCCTTTTCCAACACCCATGCCATGAGCTACATACACTTGAATCGATTCCCGTAAGATTTGATCTCAATCATGTTATGACACAAA
Source organism: Zingiber officinale (assembly GCF_018446385.1). Classification (NCBI taxonomy): domain Eukaryota; kingdom Viridiplantae; phylum Streptophyta; class Magnoliopsida; order Zingiberales; family Zingiberaceae; genus Zingiber; species Zingiber officinale. The sequence continues at coordinate 110,782,602 of NC_055997.1, forward strand.
AGCATCCAACACCCCCTCCTCCCCTTTATTACCTTCCCTATATACCAATTGACAACATCTTCTCCTCATCCCTTCGTAGGTTTAGGGTTTAGCACGATTATGATGTTTCAACTAATTTTTTTTCATATTTTCTTGATATGGGGTCAGCCAAACTACATACATTATGATTACCACTTGCCGAGTTATGATTAACAAGAAGATTAACTTTCAAGTCAACATTTTGTGCCCAAAAGTGAAGTAGATATGCATAATAGTTTAAGAATTAATCACGATATTAATCCACATGTAGAGATACATATACATACATCATTTTACATTTTGTAGTTTGTACAATTTTAAACCAAATCTTAATTCACTTTTCAAGAATGCCAACATTGATTAATTTAACAAACACTAGTTCTCCTAACAATTAATCAAATAATTATGACTTCCATGGAAGCTACGAGTAAGGATATAAATTAATTAAGTATACAAGTTAAATTGCTTCGTGAATCTACATTTAAATTCCCCGCCCCCCCCAAAAAAAACCATTTAATAAAACTAAGGAGGCGTTTGGTTTAGGGTAATAGAAGTGGGGAATGAGAATGAGAATCATTGATTCCCATTGTTAATGTTTGGATTATAGGAATAGGAATACAAATAAGGGAATGAATTCTTGAAATTGGGTAATAACTCATTCCCATGTACCACCCTTCAATGAGTCATTACCCTATTTTCATCAATCAAAATATTCCCTTATTCTAAAAATACCCTTGACTTAAAATTAAAATTTTCTCCATTAATATCAAATATCATTATATTTTCTCCTTATTCTTACAACTAAACTCTTACAACTGTTTCTATAGCCAGCCATTTCATCTGCATGGCCCAGTAAATGGCCTCGTGATGTCTGAGCGGTTCCCAGTCCCACAGCTCACATGCCTCGACTTTGTTCCATCCAGACGAGCTTTGTTCCTTCCTGTTCCGCAACAGCAATCACCAACTGGAGTAGGCCAGCGTCACAAGCAGCCATGCTCATCTTGATCTCTGACACATATATATATATTAACAAGACCTTGAGCGAGGGAGTATGAGTTTACTTTAAAATTGCTAATTAGTAGAGCAGAGCGGATCTTACCACCATTGCAATCTATTCTTGTGATTCCAGGGGACCCAGCGGAGCCGAGAGAGGGCACAGGACTCACAAAGCATCAATCTATTGTATTAAGATAGATCAACCAAGTACAACCAACGATCACATGGTTAATTTTCTACTACTTCTAGCTCGCACTCTTGGAACAACAGCTAAGGAATTGGCTGTTTTTTCGCCTTAATAATTGTTCTTTGACTCACTAGCTGCCAAAACAAGCAGCAAAATTGTTTTTTTTTTATAAACATAAAGAGTAAAGAGAGAGAGATGGAAGGGGGTAATAAAGAACATGCCATACATCGCAGAGATGGGTATCTTTGCCTGCTGGACCAGCGGAAGCCTTCCGATCGCATCGTGACGTCGCCGGCCGCCGAGCCGAGCGAGAGTGCGAGTGCTGCTGCCGCTGTATGTCAGTCTCTGAAACGGCCTATTTTCCTGCGAAAAATTGAATTTTGGAAAAGAAGATACGAATTAGATGCAGAAGGTGGTTTAAAATGCGATGAATAAATACGGAGGCGATGTAGGTAAAGGCTAGCCACACGGATATTATACAACAGTACGGTCATGGAGGACCACATGCTAACCTGAGCATCTGATCCGGATTCCGGATAGAGGGAAGGAAGGAGGAGGCGTATGTTAACAGCTCTAGGGCAGTTGACGCGGCTAACACGCGCCCGGCGCAAAAAACACAAGCCGTATGAGCGGCAGCTCGCTAATGTACGCCGCTCGCCGGAGAAAAAACAAGGGGTAAGATTCGAATATCAAAGAGCAACATGACTAGATCAGGAATTCTTGAAGCACAAGGATTTAGGAACAAAAAGACATTTGAATTTATTTATTTTGTTTTCTATTATGTTCTAGTTTATTTTTGGGGAGGCATGGCGATCCTGACGCCGGTGGCGCCGGGCAGACCGGGCAAATTCCGTCCGGTTCGATGCGTGGCCGTCGCGATTCTTCTTCTGCTGCGATGAGAAGAAGTGGGCGAGGCCGAAGACGGAGACGGTCTTGCCGGAGCCGCGGAGAGAGCCCACGGGTAGAACGTTTAGTACGGGCGCTATCCTGACGTTGGCGGAGTAAGACCTCTCGACGCCCCTCTGTCGCGGCCTCGGGCCACCGGTGAAGCTCCCCGGACTGCTCGAGCTTCGCTCCAGGCCTCGGAACACGATCTTGCCCGACGAGCTCATCCGCGGGCTTTCCACCGACACTCCTCGCGGTGATTGCGTTGTCAGTTCGGCAGCCCGCCGACTAGGGTTTAACCCGTCTCTCGTAGACGCCGGCATGGCGGAGTGCGGCCGTATAAGGCGGACTCGGGGAGGGATGGGGCGTGGCTTGTCTGTATCGATGGAGAGCCTGACGAGGTCCTCATGGTCGGGGCCCGAGGAGGAAGAGGAGGAGGAGGAGGAAGAGTGGGATAGACGGGAGGCAACCGGCGCCGAGTCGTGATCCGAGTCGCGGAGGAGGGGGAGGCTCAGCGACGCGTCGAGGGAGTCAGTCTTGGATTGCCGGTGGAGTAGAAGATGCTTGAGTGCCGACCTAGGGATAGCGCTTCTCGAACCGACAGATGCCCTCGCCGCTTCGGCGACCGGTGCACCGAGCACCGCTTGCACGCCGGTAGACTTCGCAGCCCGCGCTCTCTTGAAGCCGAGAAACTCGCGCCAGCGAGAGGCGCACCGTGGCGCGCGGGGGGAGCACGCGTACGGATCGGCACCGGCGGCGATCTCCGCCTTCCTAGGGGGATCCGGCAGGCCGATCTCCGTGGCTGAGATTGGCTCCGCCTCCTCCTTCACCTCCCCCATTTTCGGAGTCGCCATCTGAAGCGGAACCAGCTTTCCCTCGGAGAAGAGCTCATCAGCGGCGAGCATGGAGACGTGATCGTCGTGGAGGCGGAACTCGAAGTCCTCGGGGGAGGCGTCGGGATGGCCTTCATCAGGAGGGGCCACCTCGGCAGAAGGATCGGTGGCATCGTCGCTGAAGGAGATCCTGGGACCGAGCCAGGCGAACGCCTCCGTTGGCGTCGGCGGCGGTGAGAGGGTGACGCTGTTTAGCAGAGCGGAAGCCATCACGAAGCAGAAAAACGGGCCGCAGAGGGAGAAAGAGACGTGGGCGAAGTGTTTGAGTCGATCGAGGTTTCATTTATTTATCCGTCCTTTGTCTTTAGCTAACAAAATTTTTTTAAAAAAATTATTTTTGAACATCCTGATTTTTAAATGATTTTAAAGATTTAGGGGTCAGTTTTAAAAAGAGAAAAACATTCCGGACGTCAGATAAACTTTCCCTGAAACAAACAACTAACTCTGGCATAGTTTTGGTAACGGCACAAACGTCTGTCCCGTGCCTCTCTTTCGCTGCGTCCTTTCGAGCCATGTAATTTCTTGTCTAACGCACTTTTCAAAGAGAAAAGGATTTACAATCCTTTCAGTAATAGTGAGAATTAGATCATCTTTCCTCTATACAAGTTGAAAAAATAAAATGAAAGAACAAAAGCAATCAGTTGTTCTCTCACAGTAGACAAATTTCATTTACAATTTATCTGATTTCCAACTTACAAAGTGATTTTCTACATATCTTCAAAGCCTAACAGCCTTTGGCTTGCAATTCAATCAATTGTTGTTACATCAGAGTCTTCAAAGCCTAACAAGAGCGCTCGACGGACTGGTGAACTGGGTTGCATCGGTGAACCATTAGCTAATTTTGCATCAGATATGGATCTATCATCCTCTGGCATATCAATCCAGCTTCTCCCTCTGCTATCAAAGTTTGATGATTCTTCTACATCTACCCTGCCATTCCAGTTTCTCTTTCGACTCTTTTGGACCAGCTGAGTCCTGAGACAAATTTCAGATTCAACTATGCATTTGTTAGTAGCTTCCACATGCATGCTTAGTTTCTGATTTGCAAGTTCTTCTTCCTCCTCAACCATGTCAGCCCAAAGTTTCCTCTCAGTCTTCCTGATCAGTTGAGTCTTGAGATTAACTTCAGATGTAGTGGAATTTGAAGCTGCGGTATCTATGCTGATGTTGAAACTTCTTAACTCCTCTATCAAGTCGTGCCACGCCCGTACACCAGTCAGAAAAGAATCGTGTTTCTTTGTACCTGCTCTACTTAAAGCTGGGGAATGACCATCCTTCGAAATTCTTATGGGAGTCTCAAAGATGTTAGTTAGTCTCTCATCATTAATAAAGGCATTAGGTTCTGTGTTCCAATTCTGATTTCTGCTACTTGGCAAGCTCCCATCACTTTTTTGTTGTGATTTTACCGTCGCAGTCGACCATATTCTGTTCAAGCTCTTGGGTTTCAAGACATGATCTTTTTCTCTAGATTTCAGGTAAACATGCTCTTGTATCGCTGCTCTTTGTCTAGTTAAATTTGAAGAATCTGGTGTTTGACCTGATCCCCTGATCAAGACTGAATCGTTTTCTAAAGCTGATTCTGTGTCAATTTCATGGTAACTCTGTCTTTCTTTAACTAAGACAGACCTTTGGCTTTTGTTCTTACTGGCCAAATCTAAATAACAGCTAGAGCTAATACCATCAAACTCATTCTGATCAAGATTGCTAGTAAATGCAAACTTCTCCGGCACAATCTCTGTCATTTTAGGTTTTTTCTCCCACCAATATTGAATATTGAAGAGTTGGTCATTCCCACCTTGTAAAATATCCTCTTTTAGAAAATCTTCCTCGTTGCCAAAAGGATCACCTTGAGGTTCAAGTTCCATGAGCACTTTAACAGCCCTTTTCAAAGATTTAAGGGAGAGCTCATCAAAAGCTTCTACTAGTGCACTTCTAACAGATTGTAGGATTGACTTAGCCTCCACAAGTCTTCCGTTCTTCATCAAGCAGATGGCTAAATTACACTGCTTCTTGTTATCCTCCTCGATTGCCAATGCTTTCCTGCAACCATACACAAAAGGAAAATTTTAGTGGCTTAATCTTCAGTTTCTTATGCAACTTTCCCCTTTCCACCTGCAAACTGAATAGTCAAGAACCTTTTAAGTGATAAATCTGTGTCAAGACAGGACAGTAGCTTTGAGTAGCTCAGTCATTATATTTCAGAAATAATTAAGTCAAATATCCTTCTTTGACTCAGCAATCATGAACTGTGAGTTGCTTGTTAAACTTTTTAAAGAGTAACCTAACGCACAAAAATTATACAAAATATATAACCATCATCTAGACTATGGAGCAAGCTACAAAAGTAGTTAAGGAGAAAGATAGCAATGAATATCACACTTAACTTTTTCTACAGTGATATTTTCAATTGTATTATATTGGTGGCAAAAAAAAAAAAAAAGGTGAATATGCTCGCCCCCAGTGCCCCCGCCAACCCGTCCCAGGCCAACACGGAGGAGGTAAATTACGGGCGGCTACTAGCCTTTGGAATAGTGACTAGCACATAAGGGAGACATTTATCTCGGTTTTGCCGAGATTCGAACTCCAGACCTCATTGGTGGCAACACCTCATGTGCTAGCCACTAGACCCATCCGAGGGGACTTCAATTGTATTATATGGCACTTATGTTAGGAGTTTCAGGAATTGAGCTAATTGCTTTGTACAAGAACTATCTACTCTACATCTTGTTAGTGTTAGATTATATATGCTGGAAACTGGTAGTTTACTGCAAGTTAAATGAATGGCAAAAAGATAAACTTTTAGGGGTGCGTTTGGTTGGGGGTTATCCTTGATAACCTTGGTTATCCATCCAAGGTTATCAACAAAAACTCTGTTGGTTTAAGTAATCGATGATTCCTGACTAATGTTCTATGTTCGACACGTAAACAAAAGGAGCATGCAACCCGGAATCTCGGAAAACCGAGGTTTTTCTTGATTCCAGGGTTAACGATTTTTTTTATTACCAAAAATACCCTTCGATAAAATAAAAACATTAAAAAAATATATAAAAAATGTAAAAATTAAAAAAAAAACATAAAAATAGGAAAAAATTTTAAAAAATGGAAAAACATAAAAAAATAGAAAAAATGTAAAATTTTTTTAAAAAATATATAAAAAAAATTTAAAAATTAAAAATTAAAAATAAAAAATAAAAAATTTTAAAACGTAAAAAATAATTAAAAAAATAAAAAAAATAAAAAAAAATGTAAAAAAAAAGGAAAAGTAAAAAAAACTAAAAAAAGGGAAAACGTAGAGTTAAAATAATAATAATAATAATAATTAGTTTTGAAACCAAGGGTAATACAGTAAAATATTAAGATAGGTTATTCACAACATTTGGTTATATAACTAGGTTATACATGACCCCATTACCTATTGCAACAACACCACATGCAAGTACCAACTGTGCCAGTAACACCACATGCGTGTTATCATAATAAAACCCAAAACTCATCACTAGAACTTCTTTACTTGAGCCCACCGCTAGCATAAAAAATGGTTTCATCCTTATCTTTGCACTTTATTGCAAATATGGAACAACCTTTGAATTGTTTAAACAAGAAGCTAGGTGAGTGATTAAACATAAATCAATTTCCTGTTTACTCAATCATTAATCAGTAAGCCAATAGCATAGATGCACAAATTATTTACTTTTTATTTTGTTAAAATAAAACATTCACTTGATCACCACTAAAGTAAATTATTAAGGTAAATGTTAGGAAATGGTAGCAAAAGTGATTCACAGAACCTCACCTGTAAAGTTGTTCGGCTTCTCCATAATTCTCAGATTGCATGTGAAGCCAGGCAAGGTTTCCTAGAAGCCTGCGAAAACATGTTCTTGATCAAATGAAATTTGATATTCAGAGTTCAGTGTGTCCAAACTAGAGATAATAACATTTGCCAATACATTTATTATAGAGATAAAATGACCAGAAACCTAGCTACCTGCATTTTTCATGGTCAAGGGAGACATAAAACCTTTTGCCTTTGTATCTTGTTAACTTTGTTTTCCTCCCACCAAAGGCTAGCCCCTCATCAAGCATCTTTAACTTGAAGTTTAGCATCTCAATTTGGTCATTTATTCTCCCACATTTCTAGTAATGCACATGAAGAACAGGAGATTACCACCAGATTACACAAATTATTCTTTGTATGAAATTTACTACAGAAATTGATACCAATATAAATTCTATAATGTGAGATATAGTTGAGAATATTATTGGTCCTCCAATAAAATGGGAAATAGTTTGTTGATCCACTGGTAGTATAGATCATGAGCAGATAATCTGTGATACTAATTACCAAGATGAAAACTAGCATTCATAACGATTAGCATTTATTTTCTTATAGTACAGTAGGCATTAATTTACCTTGTGGTTCTCTAAAATGTTGAACTTACCTTGTAGAGTTCAAGAAGGACATTGTCGATGGATTCTTGTGATAGGGGAGAGCATAGGTGGCGAAAAGATTTAATAGCCTCTATGGCTTCTTCAGCTCGATTCATCTGTTTCATTGAAAAGGCCATGTCCTTCAGTGCACTGTCAACTCGGTCACCACTGTTTATAGCAGCCCAAAATAATGGAATTGACTTTTGTGGATCTTTGTCAATAATCTGCCATTCATCCAGAAAAATTGTGAGTCCAAGTTAACCACTAATTATGAAGGAAGGTATTAACTGATGAGGATGTAAGAATGAACAATATATATCTTCAAGAGCCAGAACAGTAGCAAGAACTATAGATTTACAAAAAAGAATATTTAGTTTCATTGCCTTCTCAATTTGAAGTTGCCATACTGAAGTGTTGCCAAAAGTGGGTTAGTAATGACTGATTTCCTCAATTTGGTCCATGCTCATGAAAGAATTAAGTGCACAAAAGGCCCATTTCATGCAATACTTCAATCCACAAAGTTGTGAATGATGCCTGAATAAATTAACGGAGCTAGTCAAATAATTTCCTATTTTTATAGCATAAGCACTAGCTAATCAAACTTGTGTTTTGATATTTGGTAAGGTTCAAAGTTAAGTTGTGATCTAATAAGTCTAACTGAGTGTGGAGGAAAGTCTTAAGTGATTTTAGACAAAGTGAAAGCCTTAGTTGAGGCTAAGCAAAGAAGTCCTAGTAGACACTAGGAAAGTGAGAAGTCCTAGTTGTGACTAGAAGTCCTAGTTTGTGGGACTGGGCAAAGTCTCGGCAGGTCGAGGATGTCGGGCGAAATCCTAGGGTCGAGGACACTAGGTGAAAGTCCTAAGGTCGTGGACACCAAGCGGGAAATCCGAGGGTCAAGGATACTAGGTGAAAGCCCTGAATTATCTGATGTTGAGCAAAAGTCCAAACGTTTGAAGGACCGGTTTGACAAAAGGTAAACTCTCCTGAAAGCCCATTTTAATCCTTACATTGAGAATTACAATAGGGGTACTAGTAATTGTGTCGTTGGAAAGAGAAATATTTGCAGCACTAGAATAACGTATTGGGCCTTAATATGTTGGCCCCTTGGGAATTCTTCAAGCTTTGGCAGATGGAACTAAACTACTTTTAAAAGAAGATCTTCTCCCGTCTAGAGGAGATCTTCATTTGTTTAGTATTGGACCGTCTATAGTAGTCATATCGATTCTAAGCGGAGTTGGTAGTGTCATCTTAGATGAGACCAACAAAGCTTTTCTACAATAGGTCCCATATGCTAGTAGCATAATAGCTCACATGGCTTCGAAATGTATTCCGGTGTCTGTTAATATATGAAAATTGTCAAAAATTGGAATATTAAGCTATTGTAGTTGTGAATCTCTATGTTTTTACCAGGAAATGCAAATTGTTATCAGGTTTAAGATCATTCAACTATCAAACTTGCATGTCTTTGCTTTTGTCACCGAACAATGATGGTTGCTTAGTTGAACGAGTAATGGCTATGCAACACATGCTGGTATGCTTATCGGTGTTGCTCCTTTTATGATATCAAGTTCAAAATAATATAAACAAATCACACAGAACATTCACATACCATCCATGCAAATACTGACAAAATACCACTCAACAAGAAATATTCTGGTCTAGAAAACCTATAAGAATATCAAGAGGGTCATAACAGCAGCTATGGATACAAAAAGTTTAGATAATTAGACAATCTCTTGAGATTATCAAATAACAATTAGAGATCTTTTCTCTATTCCAAAAATAGTTGTGAGGAAGAAATATGATTACTGTCATCATAACACTTAGCACACAAGCTACATAAGGAGAACTAAGCTTACGAGTTAGAATTGTACAATGGTATAAATTCTAATTTCAAACGTAATTTGCTAAAGCAACCAAATAACACAATTCCTATAATAGATTGCATTGAAAAATTGTTTGATAGTTAGTCAGAGATATAGAAATTATATAAAGAGAACTAGAAAATGATTGCCCTGTGAAAGTTCTTGTTGTCTTAAAAGTGGGCAAAAATGAATTTGTAATTCCCATAGGAAAAAGATAAAGAAAATTAACTATCTGATTACTACAACAGAAACAATACCAACTCACACAATGACGTCAAAGGTTAAATTACTCCCATACCATGAGTAAACTATGACCAATGATATAAACCTTTGTAGAGTTCACTAGGCGACAAGATTCATGTAACCTGGCCAAATATTTGGGACAAATACTCCTGGATGATGGTAATGATGTATACGAGTAAATTAAGAGAAGTGGAACCTGACTTTGTTCCTTCTTAAGTATTCACCCATCTAAGATCATAAATTATCTTTCTTAGCCAACAGTTTGCTATGTAGGACAAAATTGGGGTATCACACATAATGAAAAGGAAATTATGTAGATTGAATCTTACAGATAGATTATTCTTAAGAAACATAACGAAATCAAACAGTTTATCACTCAGATGGGCAACGGAATTCCATAAGAGCGAATAAAAACGATTCAGTAACCACGAGGAGCAAGTTATCAACTTATAATAATGTTTTTAGAAAGGATACATTTCTTGTTGCAATGCTAGAAAACTTCAATTCTGCTTGCCTGGGCGTGTTTGGCTAGCACATAAGGGGAGCCCTGCGGCTGCAGATTTGGCATCCCATGGCCGGAAGGTGTACAATAGCTCAAATTGCTCGCGACCACCGTCGCCTTCTGGGGAGTACACGGAACCGTCCACGGAGGCTCCAATTTCGCCGTCTCTCTCGCCGAAAACTTCTTTGCCGTGCTCCACATCGCCACCGTGCCCCAAATTTTCTTGGCGGAAACAAAGAGAACCCTCTTTCAAGAAATCATCTTTTGCCTCAGAAACTCTTCAGACATTCTCAGACTCAGACAACAGGCTGAACCCTCGGAGACTCCTTTGATTTTGTTGCCGGAAAACCAGTTTCTTGGAGCTAAACCTCGAAGGAGATGGAGGGGCCGATCAGAGGGCCCTTGCCGCTGTCACCGGTGGAAAAGGACTTCCAGTCCCAGCAAAAAAACCCCTCGCTCCTGCCTCTTCGAAGCCGGAAAACCACTTGCTATCGCCGGAGTGCCGCTTCCAAATGCGAGCGGAGGTGAAATGTACGAACGAGGAGGTGATGCGAGAGCGAAGTTTAAAATTATAGGGGTTTTATTTTTTTATTGTTTTACTTAAAAGTCCAATTTGTGTTTGGTTTTTAACTCCCATGTTAAATTATATTATTATTTTTTACCCTTTTAAAATTTTTACTATTTTAAAATTTAATTTTGCAATTTTGCCATTACAAAATTAATATCATGCACAAATGCCATCGAAAGTTACCGAGCTGAAAGAACGAAAATAGACGAAGGGTTGCCACTGGAAGCCCATCCCTGGCCTCCTCCCACGCCAATGGATCAGCGGATCCTCCTCCACCCACTCCATCTCCTCTTCTATCTCTTCGTCTCCATATAAATCTCTCTCCGATCTCTTCTCCGATCACTCCGCCAACCTTTCTCTCAGTCACTCTTCTCTCTTTTCTGTTCCAATTCGATCCGGTTCAATCGGAGTCCGAGATGCGAGGAGGCGGCCTGTGGCAGCTCGGCCAATGCCTCTCCCGGCGCATCGCCCAATCGAGGCTCGGCGCCGCCCCCAAAGCCCGTCCCTTTTCGGCCGCCCCCGCCGCGGAGCCGGTGGAGCTCAAGAAGACCGCGCTCTACGACTTCCACGTCGAGAACGGGGGAAAGATGGTGCCTTTCGCCGGGTGGAGCATGCCCCTCCAGTATAAGGATTCCATCATGGACTCCACCCTCAACTGCCGCGCCTCTGGGAGCCTGTTCGACGTCTCCCACATGTGCGGCCTCAGCCTCCGCGGCCGCGACGCCATTCCCTTCCTTGAGACGCTCGTCGTGGCTGACGTCGCCGGGATGCGCCCCGGCACTGGGTCGCTCACCGTGTTCACCAACGAGCGCGGCGGCGCCGTCGATGACTCCGTGGTGACGAAGGTGCAGGACGACCACATTTACCTGGTGGTGAACGCTGGGTGCAGAGACAAGGACCTGGCGCACATCGGCGCCCATATGGAGGCCTTCAAGAAGAAGGGAGGGGTTGTTGATTGGCACATTCACGACGAAAGGTCGCTGCTTGCCCTCCAGGTATTCCAGATCTGCTCTAGGTCGATCTTAAGGCCACAAATCTGATCTTGATTTCTTCTCTATTTCATTTCTACATAAAGATCTCTGCTGCGGTCGATCTTGATAATTAATTAAAGAGTAGACCATCATCCTTACAGAATTCAGTTCATAGTTTTCAGATTCTATTGCTGGTGTTTCCATCTAGTTCATCAAAACTGATGTGTTTTTTTTAGTACTTTGCTTACTCATCATCATGAATAAGCTATGGAGAGACTGTTACTTAACATTTAGGGAACGAAACATCAATGTCGTTTCCAGCTTTGAGGTTGTTAGATATCTGAATCCCACCTTTGTGCATATTTTAATTCAATTGTAGAGATCTCAATTGGTTGTATGAATGTTGGTATTTTAAATTCTCTACATTGCATAGAGATCATATACATTCTGAGCATTCATTACAATCAAATTAATATGATTCAAGATTTCATTCTACTTTTACTTGATGAAATAGTGCATACTGGAATGTGATAAACATCATTTTAAACACCTGCTTAGGTAGGACATCATTGTTTAATGCTTATCCTAGCAGAATATAATTCTGTTTGATATTGAATTCATTTGTCCATCAAGTTTGTGACTGAGCTACTACAATCAAATGGCCAGTGCACTATACAGTTATAAACGTGGCTTTGTTTATTTTAATCCAAGAAAAATTCTGAAAATTAAATTGTTTTTATGGATATAAGATTTTGATGTTATCAGATTTCTTCTTGAGAAATTATTTTGATTAACTTTCGACATATGGTGAGGCATCAATCGCTTCAAGGACAGAAGTTGCTATGTGAGTTGGTCTTTGATGGCTATAGCTCGTCCTTAATGCCTCAATTTGCTCATATCTTAAGCATGATTCCATTTCTTTGCCTTTACTTTCATGCTTAAGAATTCATATATAACCTAACACTTGTATCGAATGCAATCTATATCCTTATAAAAACCACTCTCATCAGTCTGTGCATCAGCTATTTTACTGTTTTTTGATCAATTTCCTTGCTGGCTAACTCTGAATTGGCTTTCCTTTCTTCATGAACAAATCCAGGGTCCTCTTGCTGCATCAGTCCTTCAGTTGCTGACAAAAGTGGATCTAAGCAAACTTTATTTCAGTGAGTTCTGCACATTGGACATCAACAGATCCCATTGTTTCCTTACAAGAACTGGGTACATGTTTCTTTCTTTTTTTTTTTTTTTTTTAAGGATTTCAGGAAGTTATGTGACATGGATCAGGACAATAATTTTTTTTTTTCAACACTCAAGGCCTTGATTGAATAAAATTGCAACAAAAGGACATAGCGAGAATATGCTGTCATGCTCCCTACGAATGTGTTGACTGTTGAACAAGTAGATAACTATCTATTTTTTTAAGAGAGAACTAAATGATCCTTAGGTCAAGGCATCAAACTATTAATTTTGAGGAATGAACATAGTTAAATCTTTTTTCCTATATCATCCCATACCTGTGAGTGTGAATGCAAACAACTTAGTCCTTGGCGAAGTGAAATCAAAACAGTTGACCTCTCTGGGTAATATCAATGCCGTATAAGCATTACAGTACAGTTCAAAATGCTTGATCTATTATACTATAGTCGTATTGCTTTTCAAGATAGTATGAATGGTGTCTATGAAATTGATGGTGGATACTAGTCGAAGGATTCCCTCTACGGCATCCTAAGTATCTCTCATATTTTGCTGCTTAAACCCTTATATTGTCATCGCTAATTGAGTCAACATGTCTAATCATCTATCTCAAATCATTTTAAAATCGTCTTTAAATTTGTAGCTTAAATACCCCATGCGACCATAGGCAAACTAGAAGTCATGCCACCATTTCTTGCTGCTTCTTGAATCACAACTATTCCCTTATCTCATCTTCCTGAGATTTTCAGCTATACAGGTGAAGATGGTTTTGAGATATCGGTTCCATCAGAGAATGCTGTGGATCTTGCCAAAGCAATTCTGGAGAGATCTGAAAGGAAAATAAAGTTGACAGGGTTAGGTGCCCGTGACAGTCTTCGCCTTGAAGCTGGCCTATGTCTATACGGGAACGACATGGAGCAACACACCACACCTGTTGAGGCTGGCCTCACATGGGCAATTGGCAAACGAAGAAGAAAAGAAGGTGGCTTCTTGGGCGCAGACGTGATCCTGAAGCAACTCGAGGAAGGGCCACCGGTCCGACGCGTTGGTTTCTTCTCAACAGGCCCACCCCCGCGAAGTCACAGCGAGATCTTGAGCAGTGATGGTGAAAAGATCGGAGAGGTGATGAGTGGTGGGTTCAGTCCCTGCCTGAAGAAGAACATCGCAATGGGGTATGTCAAATCTGGTCTCCACAAGCCAGGAACCGACGTCAAGATCATCATTCGGGGGAAGTCAAATGATGGTGTCATTACGAAGATGCCGTTCGTACCAACGAAATACTATAAGTCATCCTAGATCTGTTTAATTTGAGTTTGAGAGTTTCCAATCTGTTTCTATGGAGATAATGAACAACTGCAAATAAGAACACCTCCCAAGTTTTAAAGGTCGCTGCTTCATCTGTGTTTGTGGTTCCTTGAAGCTTTGACTTAATTTTGTGCTTCAAATAAATGCTTCAGGCTTGAAACAACTTGATATAAAAATGATATTGTTCTAAAATTAAAAAAAGGTCTAAATGTGAAATCAATAAAATTTTAATTTATCAAATTGTTTTCTCAATGAATGATATGTTTTATCAAAATTGTATTAAAGCTATCTTAGTTGATACAAAATGACTGATAAGAGCTGAAATTACCATGGACAGTGTTAATGGTTGAAGGTTAAAATGAAAAGAGTTTTTAAAACTATGGAAGGCATTTGAAATGGAAATAAATTTCGGGGAGTAAATTGAAGATATCCCTTGGCAAGAAATGGAACCTTCACCGGGTTTGAATATTGTAATGGCCCGGCCCAATTCGACTGATTAACAGCCCAATTTTACCTGTCTTCTCCACGCGTTACTACTTGTTTCACTCCATTTTTATGCGGTCTTTCCATCCCAATTCCAATCTCAATCTCTCTTCCCCGCCGGCGATCGATCTCTGCTCTTCTCGACGCCGGCATCTCTTCTCCGATGGAGGAAGACTTCGCGGGAGGCGCAACCACCGTCCCCGACCCTGACGGACCCGACGGCGTCCGCATGACCTGGAACTCCTGGCCCCGATCCAAGGTGGAGGCGAGCAAGTGCGTCGTCCCCGTGGCCGCTTCCTTCTCCCCGATCCGATCCTCCTCCTCCCTCACTGTCCTCCCCTACCTTCCGCTCCGCTGCAGGCCGCCTTGCGCCGCCGTCCTTAACCCGTTCGCCCGCGTCGATTTCGGCGCCAAGATCTGGATCTGCCCCATATGCTTCTCCCGCAACCAATTCCCTTCCCACTATGCCGGCATCAGCGAGACCAACTACCCGGCGGAGCTTTACGCCCAGTGCTCCACGATCGAGTATGCTCCCCCGCACATTGATGCCGCCGCACCGCCGCCGCCGCCTCCCGTGTTCCTCTTCGTTCTTGACATATGCCTCATAGAGGAGGAGCTTGACTTCGTCAAGTCCGCCATGCGTCGCGCCATCGGCCTTTTGCCCGACCATGCCCTTGTCGGGTTCATCACCTTCGGCACCCAGGTCCTCCTCCACGAACTAGGTTTTGCTGATTTGACGAAGGTCTATGTGTTCCGTGGTACGAAGGAGATCACGAAAGAGCAGGTCTTGGAACAGTTGGGGCTTTCGTTCGCTGGTGTTCGACATGGCTCTGTTGCTCCTGGGTATCCCAAGGGACACCAGGCTAATGCGCTGCATCCTTCGACATCCGTCAATAGATTCTTGCTTCCAGCATCCGATTGTGAATATACTCTCAATGCTGTGAGATCCACTATCTACTTGCCCAAATTAGTTTGAGCGATAGCGTTTCTAATCTTATGCTAAAAATTTTCTTCCTTCCCGTATTTGTTCCATTCCAGCTGCTAGATGAGTTGCAATTAGATCGCTGGCCTGTGGAGGCAGGTAATCGGCCGCTGCGTTGCACTGGAGTTGCCCTTTCTGTTGCGGCTGGCTTACTAGGAGCATGCATTGCTGGTACTGGTGCTCGGATCATAGCTTTAATTGGGGGACCGTGTACTGTTGGCCCTGGAATGGTAATATACCCTGCTTCCTTTGATAGCCCTTTTTGCCCTCATGATATTGTAATATTAAATTCAAGGTATTAACAAGTGATTCTTGTCAGTTCTAGAGCCCAGCGGCAGGCGGCAGCCTAGGCAGGGCCTAGCCAGTTTGGAATTAAAATATGGTTAGGCACTCAAGTTTACAATCATATTAAAAATCACTAAGCATGTAACAATAATAACAAAATATATCTTGCTTTGCATTTAATTGGGAAAAAAATCATGTTAAAATATTAATTAAGTATGATCAATTCACATTGCAAGAAAATAGATAACTGGCATCATACAGTCAACTTAGGATGTATGCTTGAGACTAAGGGATTAATATTATTCGTTATTGGACCCATCTCTTCCACTAAATTGCTTGTTTTCCTCAATGAACCAAATTGGGCTCCCAAAAAGGGCTGCCTAGTACGCAAAGCGGAAGTATGCCAAAAAGATTAGGCATTCACTTAAGCTGTTTTTTAAAAAACCATGTGTAAATTAGATATGCTTCATAGTTTTTGGCATAAGTGATGGATTTATTTTGTTAAGATGGACTTTAAATAGTCAGGATATTCAAGGTGTTGATGATGATAATGATGGCAATAGTGTAGTATGCTCTTACAAGTTACAACTGGAATCCTTGGTGTTTATAGGAATCCTTATATGTTTATTGATTTGTGATCTATCACTACTCTTATCTCGAATATGATTGCTGTGTGTCGCCAAGCATCTCTGTGCTTAAACATCTCTCTGTCTCAGTTCTATTAGGTTCAGGCGCTTTTTTTAGTGTATGTTTCATATTGAAACTGCTAGTTTAGTGTGTAAATTATGCTTTGCAGTTCTTTTTCTTGTTTTCTCCTTTACATGATGATAATTGTGTTGCTAAAATATGATTTCACCTTGCTAGATTAAAGTTTGAGCATGCAATTTTGGTCCCTTCTGATGTCATTTATTTAAAAAAATTATGATGGGTGGTTTGGAATCCAGTCAATCCACTGTTTGCTAGAACTTATAGTATATCACTTGCAGATCGTGTCAGAAGACCAATCAGAGCCAGTCCGTTCACATAAAGACCTTGATAAAGATGCTGCTCCCCACTTCCACAAAGCTATCAAGTTTTATGATAATCTCGCAAAGCAGCTGGTTAACCAGGGCCATGTCCTGGACCTTTTTGCTTCAGCACTTGATCAGGTTTAGTTTGTTCAATCTCATAGCCATCTTTCCATTTTAGCAAACTTCTTTGGAAGTTGCATGCAGCAATTGTTGCGATCATACTGTTTTATATTTGATGAACATAGGATTGAAAATTTTAAAATTTTTATATAGCTATTTGTTGTCTATGTTGGACTGGTTGCACTGGTTACTTTCTTCAAATGTCTTAATTATCACTTGTCTTGACACTTTGTTATCTTCTGTATAATGCTTTAAAACATATCTTATCTTTGCAATATGCATGTTGATTGTCATCAACCTTCAAATAAATGCTCCACATGTATATTTGAAGTTTTTAAATAAAAATGCTACTTATATGGCTGCATATTTGTTTGTAGAATTTGCATGGTGGCCATATATCCACATTGTACCAAGACGAAATAAGGAACCACATATAATTGTCATATTCCAGTTTTTATGATTTGTATTGTTAAGACATTACCCTAGCTTGTAAGACCATAACCACTTGATTTTAGAAAGCAAGATGTTTATTTGTAGCACCTCAAATTGCTACATAATTTATGGTGTTTTAACTTTGGAAGACCTGCCAAACATGATAAATAAGTTTTATTGTAGGCTTCAACTGATTTTTTCTCATAGAATCTGTTATAAGTATGACAAAAGTGAAATGATTTTCTTGCCCATGAAAATATATGCAGGTTGGGGTTGCAGAGATGAAAGTAGTAGTTGAAAGGACAGGTGGGCTAGTTGTCCTTGCTGAAAGTTTTGGGCATCCAGTTTTTAAGGATTCATTTAAGAGAATATTTGAGGATGGCGAGCAGTCTCTTGGGCTTTCCTTTAAGTAAGTAGGTTGCAATATTTTTCAATAGTTATATGTCACATCAGTATACTTATCTCTTTGTAGATAAAATTGTTGTACTTGGGTATCTGTAGTTAAATCTGCTGTCCAGTTGCAGACATTAACTAAGGAATCGAGATAGATCTATTAGTGATCAAACGCATTTTTAACATGAATCTTCTCTGTCTTATTATTTGTTATAGTATGAGTTCCATGTTTTACTCTTTCTGATATGAGCCTCGGAGCTTATTCAGCCACAGTCCTTGTGCTGTAGTGAAACTGTGACAAAGCATGTTAGTTAGCGATTAAGCATTTCCAGGCATATATTTTCAATTAAAAAAAAAGACAGCTCGATGCATAAAGCTCCCGCCAATGCAGGACCCCGGGAAGGGTGTATTGTATATAACTATACCCTACTTTACAAGAGGTTGTTTCCAAGATTCAAACTTGTGGCTTCTAGGTCACGCAACAACAACTTTACGGTTGCGCCATATATATTTATTGATTATTTTGCCAATTGCCAATTGATTCTCTACTTTCTAGCAAAAGGTTGCTTAAAACCCCTATTTTGTCTAGAATTTATGGTGCACTAATATTTTTTTTAATCAGCATATTCCTAGCACTCCTTTCTTTATCCATAAGACAATCATGTTCCTTTAACCTTTTAACTCAAAGTAACATTATCATGAACATTAGGATATCATAGGCCAAATAGTTTTTGTTAGGGGAAGAAATCAGTGGTGATTATATATTTCTGTACTCTTACAATTCTTCAAGGAACACAATACTTATGGCTCTTTCTATAATCTCAGTGGTACACTAGAGATCAATTGCTCAAAGGACATCAAAATTCAGGGAATTATTGGACCGTGTACATCCTTGGAGAAGGTTATTATATTTAAATGCTGAACTTGACTTGAGTGGTTTATGATGGAATGCATTTTGGAAAAAAAGTTGAAATTTTTCTGTCTAGTGAATGCAAAGCTGACTAATGGACAACTGCAGAAGGGCGCTCTCTCTGCAGACACTATCGTAGGACAAGGGAATACAACTTCATGGAAGATGTGCGGTCTCGATAGAACTACTTGTCTTACAATTTTCTTTGATGTTTCACCGAGTGAAAAATCAAATCAATCTGGAATTCCAAATCCACAGTTGTATATACAATTCCTAACCAAGTATGTTGTTTTCTTCGTTACTATTATATATGTTCCATTTTTAAAATGCAAGTTATGATAATTATCGATTTGATGGATGCTTAGCTATCAGAATCCTGATGGTCAAATGAGGTTACGTGTTACAACAGTTACCAGGAAATGGGTTGATGGCTCCAATACAGAGGTAAGTTCCCAGTTTTCCACTTTATATATGAGTTTCTAGGTTATTGTTCCTTGTTCGTATGCTCTTAACGGGGGATCACACATTCACACTTGTTTTTTCGTACAAGTAGCTACAGGTTTTGCTATTACTTTTTACTACCATCCGACTGTTACAGAGGCTTTTTCATCGGTTCAATACATAATGATTGAGGCCAACTTTGGTTGGTTAATCCGATTAGTTCATCGATGGTCGGCTAGTATGATGGTTCTAATGATGATTCTTCACGTATTTTGTGTACCTTACAGGTGGATTTAAAAAACCCCGCAAATTAACTTGGGTTATAGGTGTGGTTTTGGCTGTATTGACCGCATCTTTTGGCGTAACTGGTTATTCCTTACCTTGGGAACAAATTGGTTATTGAGCAATCAAAATTGTGGCGGGCGTACCTGAAGCTATTCTTGGAATAGGATCGCCTTTGGTAGAGTTATTACGTGGAAGTGCTAGTGTGGGGCAATCTACTTTAACTCGTTTTTATAGTTTACACACTTTTGTATAGCCTCTTCTTACTACTGTATTTATGTTAATGCATTTTCCAATGATACGTAAGCAAGGAATTTCTGGTCCTTTATAGAATCATAGATATTTGTAATTGATCATATCATACTGGCAGGAACGATAGACAATAATATTTCATCATTGCTAGAAATATGGATTATTGAAAAACTAAGACATGTTATTTGTATATTTTTCTTCAACCTAAAAATATTGAATTCCTTATTTGATATAAATAGTTGAAGTAGCTTAATTTAAATTTGATTTGCAAATCTTTTTCAATTTATTGGTTTCTTACTATGATTAGACTTGATTTCTTATCTGTCACATTACTCAATGTGAAGGAATTGGTGGAAGGATTTGACCAGGAAACTGCAGCTGTTGTATTAGCAAGATATATATCCTTAAAAATGGAGATGGAGGTAAAATCTTTTAAGATCTGGCTTTTGGTAACATGGCTTGGCAGTTGGCATATATCCTTATTTATTTGCACAGTTTAGTGTGTTCTCTTTCTTATTTTTTCCTTTTGTCACACCAGTAGGGAAAATTAGTCTATTGCTAGAATTATGAAATATGCTTTGAGATGATACAGTTAAAATGAATAAGTTACTGAGCTTTTGTATTCATTAATAATTTTCTTTAGGAAGAATTTGATGCAACACGATGGCTGGATAGGTCTCTCATTCGCATTTGTTCACGATTTGGTGATTACCGAAAAGATGACCCTGCTTCATTTACACTACATCCAAACTTCTCGATCCTACCACAATTCATGTTTAATTTACGACGCTCACAATTTGTCCAGGTACTTTCTCTCGTTGACATCACAAGCATTATTTCAGTGTGCCATACACCTCTTTGTTTATTATTTTTGGGTGGATTCTCTTGCTACAGGTTTTTAACAACAGCCCTGATGAGACTGCTTATTTCCGTATGTTGCTGAATCGTGAGAGTATCACCAACTCCGTAGTGATGATCCAGCCTTCACTGCTTTCTTACTCTTTCAATTCGCCCCCTACCCCTGCATTGTTAGATGTGTCATCTATAGCTCTAGATCGCATATTATTGTTTGATGCATATTTCAGTATTGTCATTTTTCACGGTGTGACCATTGCTCAGTGGCGCAATATTGGATATCAGAATCAGCCAGAACATCAGGTATAATGGTGTTCCTTGTGATGACTACTTAGCTTCTTACAAACATGATTTTTGTCCCCCATCTTTAGAGATGGATATCCATAATGGTACCATTGAAAATTATTGCTTTAATTGTTAATACTTTCTAATTTCATAACTATTTTCGATGTTTATGATGTTTCCATATTCAACTTACATATATGCCTCAGTAGGAAATTAATGGGATTTTGATATTTTCTGCTAGGGTACTACCAAAGGTGTATGAAATTTGATCCTTGCATTTTTAAACACTTGCAGGCATTTGCTCAGCTATTACAAGATCCTCAAGTTGATGCTCAAGCAATCATCCGAGAACGCTTTCCAGTTCCCAGATTAGTTGTCTGTGACCAGCACGGTTCCCAGGTACTTTTACACTGCACTTTCTACGTGTTATATGTCAAACCCATCATTGCAGAAATCGCTGCACAATGTCTTTGCGCAAAAATATACCAAAAATTTTCTTTCTAAATTCATTCGAAAATGCTTAAGTAAAAAAAATAGCCTTAACCCTCCTAGGACTTGTATAAACTGAGAATTCCCTATATAATGATCACATCAGAACTGTATGGGCGATCAGTTGTATCCACTTTTTCTCAGTTATGGTGCTGATCGTCAAATGCGTGTTTGTCTCCTCTGCAGGCAAGATTTCTGTTGGCAAAGTTGAACCCATCAGCAACGTATAACTCCGCCCATGAGGTTGTTCCTGGCAGTGATATCATATTTACTGATGATGTCAGTCTTCAAGTTTTCTGTGAGCATCTCCAGAAATTGGCTGTTCAGTCGTGAGGAGATAGGTATGCTTCTCCTTGTTCTATCTTACTTGGGTTTGAGTTAGATCATGGCATGCGCCACTTCAACTTCTTCGCATTTGTTCTTAGTTAAATTCCTTAACCATTCACAAGGATGAAATCATCCAGGGTTTTGTTACTCGATTGTTAAGTTGAGGTGGCGTGTTGGCCTTGCCATGTAGTGAAACAGAATTGGAATAGTCATGTAGAGTAGTAGTTAATCCATAATTTGCATGCTTCCATTTATCAAGTATAGGATATTCCGTTATGTTCTTTTTGACTTATAAAACATTTGTATTGCGAATCTTGATAATAAATACACTCCTTTGACAGCATATCAAAGCCATTGACTGATTTCACGGGTGTTTAATGTATTCCAAAACTATTACCATCATCAAGGGTGTTTATCCTAATTTTTCAGAATCCCTTATATGAAATTTCTCTCTATTGAGTTGTATTGTGAGAAAAGAATGAAGAGCATTTGAGAATATATCTTGGTACTTGTTTGCTCTCTGTGATCACATCATAATGTAGTAGAGGATTCACAAGAGAACATTTTCTTATGGCAAAATCTAAAAGATCCATTTTAAAGAAAAATAATTCATAGAAGAACAGTTCTGCGTAAGTGAGATTTTGTAAAGATATAATATTCCATCCCATCAGCATGATGATATTAGTAATCATGTATATCTCCTGTTTTATTAGTACATTCGTAATGGAAAAAAAAATGATAAAAAAACTTACTTATCAATCACAAGAGTCATTATTCTTTATTTAATTACACTAGAAAAGTGATTAAAATGCATCCAGAAAGACAACTAAATTAACCATTAGGAGTAGTCCTTTTCCTATTGTTACTGATATATTTGTAAAGATAATCATAATAAAAAAAAATTGATGAGCCAGTAATAAAGATCAGCAGATTAAGAGTGAGGTAGATTAAAAATTAGATAGGACATTTTTATTTTTTTTGATAAAAAATGGTGGATATACATTATCTAGTGTTATAATTATCTAATTTAGTTTCTTAATAATTAAATTAGTTAATTATTTTAAAGTTTAATAAATATATAGATCCTAATTCAAATTCTCTTTTAATTTTAAAATTTAGTCAGCTCCATTCTCTTACTATTATCTTTCTTCCAGACCTTTCCTGGGCATGTATAAAGTCTATCAATGACAGTTTGATCTGCCCAGATTAAAGCTCGGAACATAATATAAATTAAAGCTCGGAAACATAATATATATATATAAATAATTATAAACTAAGACTCGAATTAATTAAAATTATTATATATAGAATACTATTATATTAAAACATTTTTTATTATTTGAGCATGATCAAAACTATTTTAATATGATTATTATATCAATAATGACATTAATATTTTAGCGTATCCTAATAAAAAAATCCTCGGAAAATCCTTTATCATTATTCTTTTGACAGCGTCGAATGCAAAATGCATTGCAATGGGAATCATCATCCAGAGGAAACAGACAATAATAGACAATGATATGACAAGGCATGCATTATGTGCACTTGGAATCAAGAAGTTTGCATGCAGAATGAGCTGGGTGACAGTGATGCAGCAACAAATTTGTTCATCAAATTATTACTTCTGTTTTTCATTTCCTGAATCAGAGATTAAATATAAAATGATCACTCAAAAGGGTGGCAGTAGTAGTAGTAGTAGTAAACTTGAACTTATAAGTTATAACAAGGAAACTATGTTTGAAGAAACAAGACATCATATCTATAAACTTTAATATCTCGATATGAACTTCAAGCAACAAGTCTCATAAGTACTCAAGTCTGATGCTTTTGGGAAAGGAGAAAATTTTCACTAGTAATTTTCTACTGGATCTGCAGATTAAGAGTTCTTAATACAAGTAGCAACAGCAGTGTATTATTGCATTGACAGAAAATTTAGTTGTCTAATAGCATTTACAGTAGACTAGAGTACAAAGTTCAAAAATAGATTGATACTAAAGTTGCTTATCAGAAGGTTCAAATGTAGTAGCCTCTGAGAACAATGTATCGAATGCTTTATTGATGGAAGTGTAACGCCAGAAACATCTTCAACAAAGGAACATTCATTTCTTGCAGTCTAAGAATGTGCTCACCTTGTTGCGCTACAGATATTTTCATTGATGAGCTAAATTTTCTGTTTAAGGACATGACGCAACTGAACTTTTTGACTCTCCATTCTAGCCTCCATAAGCTTTGCCTTTAAACTTTGCTTCTGATTACCCAGTGGCCACTCAATGCACCCTTTCATTCCTCGAGCAATATAAGGATTCAACGAGTCAGGTGAGCTCCACTGTCCTATGCTCCCTGGGCTGAATCCAGTTTCACCTAATCCTAAATCAGAAGATAGGGTTCCATTTGATATCCATCCGTTAGCATGCTCGACAGAATGCTTCTTTAACTCTTCGTCATTATTTGAAGTGAGTGTGCCATTGGAAAGCCTCCCATCTGACAATGACATTCTCCCAGGTTTTACCTCAACCGATGTTTTCTTGAGATCTTCTACGTTATCATGTGTTGCCGATCTCCATAGCCTATACAGTGAAGACACCTTTTTCCTTAAATTTGCGTTTGTAGAACAAACTTCTATGGTTTCAGTGTTTAGTTTGTTGTCCCCACTTTCCTTCCGGTTGGCTTCATTTGGTGAAGCATGAGTTTCCTTGCAGTAACCATTAACATATTGTTCACTACCATCGAGAGTATTGCTGGAGCCTTGTTCCTCAGCGTGACTAACTGCTTCCCAGTCACTGTCATCTTCCGCATCGTCATTGCTATCTATGAACTCATGTACATGGTGTTTTATGGGATGCTCAAGAAAGACATCTGTCTCGGGACTGCTAGTGTTGATCTTTGAGGTATGACTTCTGGGGCTGTGACCACAACAAGGTTGAATGTCTCTCTCGTTAGTTTCTTGTCTTGACTGGAGTTCTTCAAAGACAGAATAGATGTCTTCAGAATCAGGTGGTGGCTGGTAAGTGAATTCCTTTATGGCCTCAACATTAACAGAGTTTATTTTGTCTTTGAGTAACTCAGCCTCTCTCGATACTGCCACATCCATATCTTCAGCTTTCTTTGCAGCTAAAAATGCATCTACCTCTGCTTTTAGCTCCCTCATCTGTGAATACTTTTCCCCGAGAGTTAATTTTGCATCCATTAACTTCATCTGAACCCGTTCTTCACGCCATACTTCTGCCATCTGCAGCATCCTCTTCTCCTCTTCAACTTCTTCTCTCATCTTCATTACTTCAACCTTGAGAGCCTCAATTTCTGCTTTGTCTTCCCCAATCTCTTTCGCAAGCTCATCACAGACCTCCTCAACGAGCACACGAGCTTTGCATTCATTCTCATAATCCTGCAAGAGCTTCTTTGCAGTCATTTTGGCCTCAGCAAGCTCATTGACAAGCTTGGAATGAACAATCTCTATCCTCTGCCGCTTCTTCCTCTCTCTATCAAGGTCAGCCTTCATTGCCTCAATTACAGCACGTACCTTCTCGTGTTCTCTGCTCCGCCATGTTGCCTTCTCCTCTGCAAGTCTTTTCAAGAACTGGTCCAGCTTTTTCTTTGCAGTTCTCCGTTCTGTCTCGAGCTCACTAATGTGAGCATGAGCCTTTTCAAGCTCAGCCCTGAGTGAAGAGACAACAGAGACAGTGTTCAGCTCCTGGTCTTCAAGAAGCTTCAAGTGACTGTAGAATCTGTAAACCTCTTCTGATGTCATTGAGCTCCCAGGATCCCATTTAGTTGCCTTCTCCATTGCAGAAGTAGGAAAACCAGCAAACTGCACAACAAAAATATGCCAACTCAAATTACATAAGCTAACTGAGAAGAAAAGTGTAGATATTAACCAAATCTATGGAACTCAAAAATATACCTTGTGGAGTTCACCATATTGAGGACTTAAGACAGAGACAGGACTTTCAAATTCATGCTTCTTGCTCTTCTTAGTATGGAGGTCAGTGCTAAGGGGATTGTAAAGCAGCTGAACTTTTTGATGACAAGAGATAGGCTGAAAAGCGGAGCTATAATTAATCGCTTTCAATGTTCAAGGAACAAACATATACCATCACACAGGAAGAAACAAAAAATACACCATCCCATCCTCGTAATTAATGGTTCACTAACCACCAACACGAGCACTAGATGGTAGTTCAAGCTTCCAAGATCATGTTCCACTCAACTAACCTAAAAGATCGTAGATTTGAACTGATTTTGACTAAACCTATCCGTTTGATGTATTGTTAGAGGATAAACCAGACATGTCCATTTAAAGCCTCCCCCATTTTGTAAGAGATTTTGAAGAAAATGTTCCAGTTTGTGTGATTTGGAACAAGGTAAGCAAGTACACCATTTTTCTCCGAAGCATCATGTCAAAATGTAAACTTACTTCAAGAATCATACGGATCTTGACAAGAGAGAACAGAACCCTAGAAACAATATGTTAAGGTTGTGAGGATCCAGCCAGTGTCATACCTCACGGCCAGGGGGAGCTCGGGGACCTTCTCTGCCACCGCATCCGGCAGAGGCATCAGCGTCTAGAGGCCGCAGACTCCAGATCCCAGCGGCTAGCTTCCTCGCAGAGATCCGAGGAAGCAGGGGAGGCGGCGCCACCTCTCCGACCGTGACATCCTCAACCTTCCGCCCGGCCTGAGACGCGGGCTTCTCGTTGAACTTCCATCGAAGCAGGGGGGTGCTGGGGCCACTCCTCCTTCCCCCGGAGGTGGATCCGCCCTTCCTGGGCCGAGACACTGCGGCGGCGGCGCCTGGGAATGCGGGGCCGCGGATCCGGCGGCGGGGGTGGGGCTTCCGTGGAGGACGGAGATCGGAGTCGGGAGGAGGCGCCACGGACTTAGACGGAAGGATCTCGTGGAGGCGGTTCGCGGCGGCGGCAGCCGAGGTCGGCATTGGCTACAACGTTCACCGCGAGAGCATCCAAAGAAAAAGAGTGGGGCGGAGGGAGGCGACAATGGATCAGTGATCCCCTATAAAACAGGAAACACCAACACATGATTGTTGCTATTTTAATTACCTATTTACCCATGCGAACATATTTTAAGTATAAAATTACAATTTTAGACTACATACTAAAAATCCACCCTTAGTTTCATTTTTTACCCAAACACACCCTATTTTAGCTTTTTAAAGTTACATTTATATTTACATTTTCATTCATTTTTTTGCCAAATAATTTATTTAGTAGGCAAGATTCGTGAATGTCTCGAAAATTCAAAAATGTAAAATAATAAAAAATGGCAATATACCAAAACTTTCCCCTACTTTTCTTTTTCTTTTTACTCAATGTCCTTTATTTTCATTTTTAATAACAAATATAATGTAAAAATTAGAAGGGCACTGTTAATTATCAAAAAATATTTTAAAAACAATTAAAAAGATATTTTATCATATATTTTTTTTGTACTAAAGATGTCTTTATTGTAGCACTCTGACAATAGTTATAAGCTACTATTACCATGTTTAAAAATAAATTTAATTTGATAAAACAAATATAAAATTATTCAAACTTAATTAAAATTTCTTTAATATATTCAGATTTATTAAAAAATATT
The DNA here is from genome assembly GCF_018446385.1 of Zingiber officinale. Lineage (NCBI taxonomy): Eukaryota > Viridiplantae > Streptophyta > Magnoliopsida > Zingiberales > Zingiberaceae > Zingiber > Zingiber officinale. The sequence continues at coordinate 110,809,800 of NC_055997.1, forward strand.
ATAGTAATTAATTAATTGACTGCTAGACTATTATATTAGTTATTGATTTGTTACTACATTATAGTTGGTCATTTAATGTCTGCTACAGTATGGAAACAATTAATTAATCATTGCTATGATGAATTTGATCATGTTGAAATAATTTGATCAATTTTAAGCAAATTCATAAAGAAATTTTTAATATAACAATACTTTATGTATAAATTTTTTAACAAAATTGAATTATTTTATTTTTATTTACAATAACATTGGAACAAGGATGAATATTAAGTAATCTAACTAAATAAATACAAAAAAAATGTTATGAAATTAAATACTAAACTTTGGATTCATTTAAAACATCTCATAACGTTATTGGGATAGTCAAATCAAAGTGTGAAATTTCGAAACATTCCACTTCATTTATCATGAAAAACATCGTAAATTATTATTATTATTATTATTATTATTATTATTATTATTATTATTATTATTTGAGGGCCCACAAACATTATGGCAACCATTTAAATGCAAAGCAGTCTTTTGCATTAATTCATGGCATGCACACTGCGTGCCATGTTTTTTTAAATTTGGTAAAAAAAAATTACATATCTTTTATTTTAGTAATTAATATTTACATTTTTGTAATTAATATTAAATTTTTTGTTAAAATATATTGTAAATACTATCCAATTCTATTATTAATGCCATAAATCATAATCTCTCAATCAATTCTATTTCAATCTGTTCCAATTTTCTTTAATCCACCTCGATTTCTTTCTGCTTTGTTAAAATAAATTCCCATTTTGGAGTCTCAATTTTACTCTAGTAATGATCCACTTAAAGGCTTAAGATATTGATTAATTAATTCTTAGTAAATGACCATTATTATGATAAATAGCCAGAGTCATCAATTTGGATTTAGTTCGTCAGCTTGCCAAATAATTTAAGTGGATTAGATTGAAATTGTATCAACTCATTTAAAAATAGATCCAAATGGACCAACTCGCCTGGGTCCACGACACGCGCGGGTCGGCTTTGGTTGCCCTACGGGTTGAGGGGAGGAAGATAAATTGAGCTAGGTTAGGTGGGAAAATTATAATCTTTTTTTTTTTTGGAGGAAAATTATAAATTTTATTAGAGGTAAACGTTAAATTACAATATTTCCATCCAAGTAGGAAAATTCCCGCTCTCCCAGACAAGCAGAGTGGGGAAAGAAGAAGTAAAACGAGCAATATTATGCATCATAAAATTTGTGTGTCATGCCCCGGAGGAGTCCCTGTCCGAAGAAATTTTGGCAGCATCTTCCCTGTACGGCAGACAATCTGAAACTTTTTACAAACACTATATACCTCAGCCACATGCGGCTGGAATAATAACAAAAATAAAATACAACACACAGACAACCACGCAGTTTATATAAATTTTAGCCTCTGGCTGACACAACCACGCAGTTTAATAATAATCAAACTGAACAGTAGTACGATGACTCGAAAACAACCCTACTCAACTACACTCATAAAGCTCAAAACATATTCCTACTCCACTACACTCGTAAAGCTCAAAACCGGCGATAAAATCAACTTACCTCTTCTGCCATCTAGGCAGGCATGTAGTAAAAGCAAATCCAAATAAAAGTCATCACAAGTAAAACAATCCATACAAGATCCAAAGTATCCAAAACATAACAAGTTCAAAACATGATCTAGTAAAGAAGAAAGCCCAAAAGATCAATAAGTCCTCGTGGTCTGCAGGGGACTAGCAACTGGAACTCTCTCCTGACAGCATCAACCTGAAAATAATATCGGAGGCGGGGGTGAGTCCAACGCTCAGCGGGTAACAACTGATATACATAGTAAGGAAGTAACATCTAGCACTAATTATGCATACAGTCTTCTGACGAAATAAAGGTAAATGCAAACTGTAGTAAACAGGAGAAAACTGTACTAACCAGGACCTGGTACTAGGATAAACAGTCCGAGAGGTATAGAAATCCTGTATGCATGTCAAGCATGGGCATCCAACCAATATGCAGCAAATAAATGCAGCAAACACAATCACAAGAAATAAATGTATCAAGGTGTATAATGCCAATGCAGTCATGGTCACCCCTGACGCCAGTCAGCCATCTCACACCCAATGGTGGGACCGAGTAGGTAGGGCTGTGACAACCGTGCACTCTGCATCACTACTCCTGATGAGTGACCGAGTGGACGGGATGCTGTCGGAGTACACACATACTCCTACCCCAAATCATAAATGGGGGAGCGCAATGCTCTCATCTCCCGGTACAAAATGACGGGGAGGGGTCTCGACGTGCTATCACGCTGCAATCACACTACCCATGAGCAAACCAACGGAGCACCAAACGAGCAAACTGACGTGCTACCACGCTGCGTCACGCTACCCATGAGCGTCAACAACGGAGCACCGAACAATGATGAAACTGGCGATGTGCTCAACAATAATGGAGCAATCTATCACACAGCATGCAATCATGCGAATGGTGCATGACACTAAGCATGGTAATATACTGAACCAAATCTATATACATACATGATGTGCACCATAATCAATAAATCATATCAAGAGTTCACAGATCAGATAGGGTATCACACCTAGGTCCTGAACATGGTAAAACATGGTTATATCACTACCCCTAAGCATGTGTAATCAGGTAAGTAATAACATGAGATGCAAAATAAACAAACAACCAAACATGTAACAGGTATCGGGTAGTGACTAACCGAAACAATTAAGAAACATAATTGTTGCTATTTGTTAAATTCACTACTATGCATATCAAAGACATAAAGTCAAAAGTATCCGCCTCCAAATCGAAAAGTCCAAGCTGGTAGTCGAGATACTCGTCTCGCATCAAAATCCTGTGATATCAATTTGTATACTTTTATTTAGCTACAATCCAAAGAAATGGCTAAATAAAATCCTTAAGGCTAAATTAGGGTAAACCCTAATCAACCTAACCACCTAGTATAATTCACCTACAACAAAATAATCATACCTAATCAATATCAAATTCCAAATACTATAATTTATCATATATCAAAACGTACCTAAATCACTCCATAATAAATTATATATATATGTAACAATTTATATCTAAAACAACCACTACAAAAATACCCGTAATTAACGACGGGAGTAGCGACGGAATATATCTCCGTCGGTAATTACCGACGGAATATATATTCCGTCGGTAAATTATCTACGGAATTTATATTCCGTCGGTAATTACCGACTGATATAAATAATCAGTCGGCGATTACCGACGGAATTTAATTCAGTCGGGAATACGAACGATAGGCAACGGATCTGGAAGATCTGGGTTAGCAGTCTTCGTAAATTACCGACGGACCTAGAATTCAGTCGGGAAAAACCGACTGAATTATATTTCCGTCGGTGAGTTTTCGCCCGCACCCGCTAATTTTAAACCCGTTAAAATTTTATACCGATAATCTTTACTGCTTACAGACGGAATTATAATTCCGTCGGTAATTACCGACGGAATTGTAATCAGTCGACAATTACCGACGGAATTATAATTCCGTCGGTATTTCAGTATTAGGGCACCAAATCGGCCGCTTTCCTCTTCGCGCGATCTGCTTCCTCCTCCTGTCTCGGCGATTTCCGTCCACGATCGGCGATTTCCCAGCGCGTCCTCTCCTCCTGCTTCTGCACATACCACGCGCCTCTCTCTCTCTCTCTCTCCGTTTCCACTCTGCGGCTCAAATCGGGAACGAAAATGTCCGGCGGGCCTTTCTCCCGCGGGAGGCCATGGAGGGACCGCGAGACGAGCCCCGAGAAGAACAAGGTGTGGACGGAGCCCAAGCCCAGCAAGGTCCCCGTCGTCTACTACCTCTCTCGCGATGGCCACTTGGAGCACCCCCACTTCGGCCAGCGCGGGCAGCTCGCGGCCAGCGGGCAGCTCGCGGCAGGCCACCCACCGCAGGCTGGTCCTCGCGGCAGCCCAGCTTCCCTTGTTTGCGGCATCCCAGCAGTCGCAGGCACCTGCTCGCTGCCTAATCGCGGCCAGCCAAGTGAAGTTGATAAAGTTAGTGTTAACTGTTAAGCACTTTGTTCATTCTCCTCCATATCTAAATTATCCTGCTATTGAACAAACCAAGTGAAATTGATGCAAACTTGATATGTACACAAAAGCTTGTATTCTCTTTTAATGTTATAATTAGAAAAAGTTGTCTTGTAGCAAATCTTCAGCTGCATTATGATATATCATTTGATTCTGCTTATGTAATGGATCACTGGATCATTAGCTCTCTTCCTTGGTTCTAGTGTTTTATTGTAACCTGCCCTTATTTCTTTCTTTAGTTGTATAAAGTTCTAATGCTTGGAAAGAAATTGTTGCTTAAACTTTCACTTTGAATTCGGATATATGATATGTTAGTTGTTCAACAACAATAAGAAGTCCCTTCGTATTGGTTTTGAACGAAACGGACATTACTTTATAGTTTGCATTTCGGAGATATATTAGTTTCATTTATTTGCTTTAGTGTAGAGGAGATTTATTAGAAATGATTTTGTGCCAAATTACTACAATTGGTACTGTCACGGAGAGACTTATTTATATGAACCAATTGGGCCTTCCGCTGGTTCATCTTCTGGGACTACTATTACCACTCCTGAAACATCAAATAATATTGATATTTCAATGCAATCAATGGTTCAAGATGCGATGAATGAGTTTGATTACTATGGTAGACTTGAGGAAATTATAGAGATTGAATATCCAGCATTACCTATAAAAAGGTGTGTGTTATTCAAATGTTCATGGTATGATCCGACCCCAAAAACAGGTACCAGAATATATCCAAATTATAATTTAGTTGAGGTTAATGCAAATAGAAGGTTCAATAAGTTTGAACCTTTCATTTTTGCAATACAAGCGGGTCAAGTTTTTTATCTTGAATATCCTACGAAGAGAAGAAGGGCTAGTGAATGGTTGTCTGTTTGTCGAATGAAGCCTCGTTCGATCATAGAAATGCCGAACACCATTACTGCTCAAAACCATGATGCATTTCAGAATGATGAAGTAGAGAGACATTCAGTTGATTCACAACTCCCTTCTACATCACAATTACTTGTAGATGTTAATGCCAGTGACGAGGAGCTAGATGATGTAGAGACATCTAGCAGTGAGGATTTTGCTCACATAACATAGTCTAGCGACGACGACTTACAAACTGTTGATGTTGAGTAGAACTATTTCCAGAGACTGACATTGATTAAATTTTAGCATTATTGATCTTTAAGTAAGTTATGATTCAATCCTGTTTTATTGTCTGATTACCATGTTTGTTCACTTTATTGTATGCTATTTTGTAGATACTCATGGCAGATCATCCAGCACCACCACTTCTTGGATCTACAGTTCTTAGGGTTGTTGGAGAGACGTAAGTATTTTTTATTTATTATTAATTCATTTTCTTTTTTTAAACATATAGCTTATGTTTTAAAATTGTTTATATGCAGATTTACTCTTGACGGCCATCGAGTATCCACATATATTACAAAAAAATTTAAAGAAAGAGTCTGCATTGCTGGTACTACATGAAGACATGTAGATAATGCGACTAAAGATTTTTATTTTAATGAATTTCAGGTAAGTAAGTTGAATATGTACAATATATTTAATCTTTAATATACTAAATTTTTAACTTCTATTTGCAAAAAAAATATACATGGGAGGAAGGACAGGAGGGAAAATTTGTCTGGACTTGGAATATTTACTGTGCCAAGTTATACAAGGACCTTTTATATTATATGAGAAAGGATGGCACTAGACCAGCTTATGTATCCGAGGAGATTTGGAGTACATGGACGACCACTTGGTCTGCAGAAAAATGGCAGTCAAAGGCTCTAAAAGCTCGAGAAAATAGGAATACAGAGCCATGTGGCCCGAGTACCGGATCTGCTCGCCATACATCAGGATCTTGATCTATTGTTGAGCACGCCATGGATCTGGTGAATTGAATTTAATATTTTGTAAATTATATTTTTATTTATTAACAAGCTTGTATATTTGTGAACCAACTTATTTGTGCATGTAGGAGCGTTCTTTAGAAAGACAACCCACTTGCCTGGAGGTCTTTCTTAAGACTCACAAGAGAAAGGATGGCACATACGTAGATCTTCGATCGAAGAACATTGGGGTTTGAATTTTTAACTTTATTATAATTAATCGTTATTCATTATTAAATAACTCTAGTAATTGTGTATAAGATATAATTTGTATATTTTTTCTACACAGGAGGAAATGACAAGCAGGGTTGCTGAGGCATCTCAGCCACCAGTAGAGGGAGGGGAGTCACAGGATCTATCCACCCAGCAAATAAATGAAATTTATTATGATGTTGTGGGTGGAAGGACAAAGAACTCCTCCCTCTACGGTCTTGGCTCCCAGGCCAAGGTTGTATTTGATCGCTTGAGGACTCCTAGGGGTCGTGCCAGTTCCTCTTCTTCTTCTTCTTCTGAGGTGGAGTCATTAAGAAAAGAAAATAAAGAATTGAAGACTCAGATGACTACCATGGATCAAAGGTGGGAGGAGAGATGGGCTGCTCAGGAGCAGGCATTGTCCCAGATGCGAGCAGTCATTGCTAGATGGGACCAATCACAGCCGCCCCAATCACAGGATCCCCAGTCAGAGCATGGTATTGAGTCACAGGAGACTCGAGACCCATTAGACCCTGCTGATGATTAGCTTCTTCTGAGGTATTCAATCAATTACAACTAAATTTTTTTCTTAGTGCAATCATTCTAGTTGTTATTAATTCAATATTAGTGTTGTTTGATTGTGAACCGAACATATGGTTTATTTTCCCCATCATAAAATTTCTCATAAACATTTAATAACCATTTGGATTAATTGTTTATATTTTTAAATCATAGTATTTTTTCTGTCATTTGTCTTATTCTAATGTTTATTTATTGTATTTTTAATTTTTCTTCTCATGTTCCACTAATGTGCAGTGTACAACTTAAGTTTCATTTTTAGTTAAAGCATGAGTTTAATTTATATCACTTTCAGTTTTGCATATTGTTGTAAAGGAAGGATTTGAAAATCCCATCACCTCTTACTAAAATATCTGTAAAGTTAAATTGCTCTTATTATAACACAACTATTAAAACTTATAGTAAGCTTATTCAATTGCTTTATGGTATATATAGTAGTTGCTAACAAAGCTATTATTACTCATTAATGATAGCACTATTGTATCAAGATACATACTTCCAAGTTTTTGCTATGTCTTGTGTATTTTCAAATTTCAAATACCAAATGCATGCTGAAAATAAATCTGACACTACCATGAGCATGTTGCATACATCTTGCTTTCCACTAATGCTTGAATATGATTAATTGTTTCCTTATCTCTTATAAGATAGAGTAGTCATAACAATTTCATATTCTTATTAGGTTTTAGATTCTTAACAAATTTAGATATTTATCTTAAATTGTATTACATTTTGCAGGAGTTTGTATTGATACAATAACCACCGTACTATCATTAGATATCTACAATATAATCCAGGTATTTTATTACATGCAAAATTACTTATATATTACTATTCTTGAGGTATATATTACATTTATATCGATTCAGTCTGATTATAATCTTTTATATTTGACTTTTACAGGATTATATTTGGATATATGTGTAGGTGATGTATCATTGTAAGTTTGGATATTTTGTATTTGATGTTAACTTGTTAGTACTTTTGGATATTTTTGATTGTCAGTATGTTTTGGATATTTGGAATTTTGGAGATATGGGCACTTGTTACTATGTTTTGTATTGTTTTTTAGACAGTTTTATTATTTGTTTGTGAGCATATTGTATGTTGTGTTGGTTGTGTATTGTATGGATTGTTATTATATATGATTTGAGTTTGTGTTACCATCGTTTGTGATGGTTTTTATTGTATAAAATTTGTATGTATGATAATTGGAAAATGCAGAGCAGACATTTCAAAACTTACTGGATTTTACCGACGGAATTTATATTCCGTCGGAAATCACCGACGGAATTTATATTCCGTCGGAAATCACCGACGGAAATATTCATTCCGTCGGTAATCTATCGAATCGTAACAGGTATTTACGATACAATCACCGACGAAATTATTAATTCCGTCGGTATATTACCGACGGAACTTAAATTCCATCGGTATATTACCGACGGAACTTAAATTCCGTCGGTAACCACCGACGGAAATTATTATTCCGTCGGAAAATATCGAATTTCCAATAGACATTTACGATACATCACCGACGGAATTCATAATTCCGTCGGCAATTTACCGACGGAAGTTAACTTCCGTCGGTGATTGCCGGCGGAATAATAATCCGTCGGTAAACTCCGTTACCCGTCGTTGGCCCTTTCTCCGACGGGAAACTTTTCTGTCGGTAATAATTACCGACGGATTTTATAATTCTGTCGGTAATTACCGACTGAATATATTTTCCGTCGGTAAATTGACCACCGACCCAATTCTTTCCGATAGATAAAACTCCGTCGGTATTCCGTCGGAAAACTCATTTACCGACGGAATATTCAGTCGTTATTCGCGACTATTTTTGTAGTGAACCTGTATCAAGAACGTGCCAACTCAATCCATACACTAAACCCTTACCTTAATCCGAAACCTCCGCAGGTGTTACTCCGTAAGACAACTTACTGCCAACGAAGTAATTGTTGCTGGAAATCCTCCACACTGCCAGAATCACAATAAAACCCACAGCAACAATTAAATACCCTATACAACAAATTAGGGCAGTACCCTAACCTCTATGATCTGAGCCCCAAATCAACACCGTCGATGGCACAACAACAAGTGAGTTGATCTGCAGTGGACAAAGGCTAGGGCAACTGAAGAGGTAGTGGTCTACACTGCTCCGTCCGGCCTCAAGTGATGGTAGCGCCTGGTGCGGCTCGGGAAGGAGGAGAGACAAGGGAAATCGAGTTCGGCGATGTCCCGTGAGGCGGCGGCGGCGGCGGCGCTGGGAACTCCACGGCCAGGGGAGAAGGCAAAGGAGAGCGAGGACTTTAGGGCACAGCGGTCGAGGGTGGCCAGCGCTATCCCGTGCGGTGGCGACACTTTACAGAGGAAGAAGGCTCGGTTAGGGCACGGGGTGCCCGGCGGTGGCGCCGGCATTATGGCAGAGAAGGAGAGGCTCTGCTCCGTGCGACGACGGCGGCTAGGGCTCGGCTGCCGACGCTGAAACTCCTGTGGCCAAGGATCGGCGTCGGAAAGGAAAGAAGAAGAAAGGATCCGGCGGAGAGAAGTCGGGAGGAAGGTGAAGAAGAAGAAGAGGGAAAACGAAGAGGAGTGCTCACGGCTTAATCACGCGGAAGGAGATGAAACCGCCGAGTGCGGTTAGGGCACAGTCGCGACGGGGAAGGAAGAGGGGCGCACGGGTTTTCGGCGAGGAAGAGAAGAAAGAAAACAAATAAAGAAAAGGAAATAAAGATAAAGAAATAGAAACATTTCCTCGCTAAAATGGGTAGCCTAAACAGGCTTTTCCGGGGTCCAGTTTTATCCCCGTAAACTCGTCCATACGAATTCTGAAAAATTTTCAAAAAATTTCCAAAAATTCCCTTACTAATATTCACCTATTTCCGATATTTTACATTGTGAATCTTCTGACATGTTGTAAATTTATGGCTTGTGCCGCATCTATAAGTCTTTGAATTAGCTGAATATGAGACCTTGTATAATGAAGATATTCATCAACCCCTCGGCTTGCACAACAATTAATGAGTCAAAAAAGTTGAAGTTATAATGAAGGTATTCATCAACCCCTCAGCTTGCACAACGATTAATGAGTCAAAAAAGTTGAAGTTAAAGAAAATAATGAGCAAGGAGAAAAACTTTGTAGTGTATTCACTATATCAATTATATGTTTATTTATAAATAAATCTATAAAAAAAAGTGTAGCCCGATGCATGAAGCTCCCGTCATGTGGAGTCCAAGGGAAGGATCCATTGTATGCAGTCTTATCCTACTTTTTGCAAGAGACTGTTTCCAGGATTCAAATCCATGACCTTTTGGTTACATGACAACAACTTTACCATTATGCCAAGGCTCCCCTTCATTTATAAATAAATCTATGCTAGTCAAATATTTAGGAAACTATGCTAAAATTAGAGTGTAATCACGTATTTATGGAGATCCAATCAAATATTAATGCTTGGCTAATTTTATGAAGTCAATGTGATTATACTTATCTGATTGTGATTTATTATCTCTAATAACGCCCCCCCCCCCTCCTCAAGCGAAACGAGGAAGCGCACACCGTGAGCTTGTACCGGAGAAGAGCAAATCGATGTGAGGATAGGTCCTTCATGAAGATATCATCAACATGATCTTGGATAGAAATATAGTGTATATGAAGTAATTTTTGAATGACTAGTTCATGAACAAAGTGGAAATCAATCTAAATATGTTTGATTCGTGCGTGAAACACCGGATTAGTAGTTAAGAAAGTCGCACCAATATTGTCGCACCAAATGATCGGTGGGTCTAGTAAAGAAAATTGGAGTTCCGTTAAGTGTGGTTGTACCTAGCAGAGTTCAGCAATAGCATGAGCTAGGACCTTGTATTCAGACTCAGTACTAGACCAAGCGACAACATGTTGTTTCTTGAAATTCTATGAAATGAGATTGTCACCAAGATGTTGGTACAGTTGGCACTAATGATCAAATCTGAGTTTTGATGAATAACAAATTGATTAAATTTAGATGTTATATTTGTCTAATTTGTCTACCAAGTGTGTGTTGGAGCAATTTGTGTGATCCCAAGTTTTGATGTTTGGGCAAAGGTTTAAGTTATGATTATTATTATATTTTATATAAGTTGTGAGTATGCAGGATGCAGGTATAACAAAGGCAAAGTCCAATTGTGATCTTGGCAAAAGCAAAGTCTAAGTGTGATATTTCCAAAGGTGAAAGTCCAAGTGGAGTTTTTGGTGATGTAAGTCCAAGTGGAGTCTTGACGGTGTAAGTCTAAGTATGTAGTCTTGGCAATTTAAGTCCAAGTGTGACTTGGTAAGATTGAAATCCCGGAGGTGAGGAGCCTCTTGGCAATGGAAGACCCGATAACAAGGATAAGGCTGAAGGAAGCTCCTAAAGACAATGTGTGAAGGATGGGGAGGCATATGAGAAACGTGAATCTGATAGAGGAGGCTAGAAGGCAAGGTTGACGTTGTGCGGGCAAAGACGAGTGCATGAAAGATTGTACTCAGGGTAAAATCTTAGGTTTAGGATTTTATCAGTCGACTGACAACTGGACCAGTCGATTAGGCCAGGACACAGAATATTTTTATGCCTAACATGCTACGAAAACCAGTCAACCAGCATTGTAGCAGTCAACTGGGAATGTAGTAGTTAAATAGGTACTATAGTAGTTACTGTAGCAGTCGACTGATATTTTCATCAATCGACTGATATCGAGTCGTTGGCATGTAACGGTCGAATTTCACAGTGGGTAGTCGACTGATAGGCGAGATTTTTTAACCCGTGACCTATATAACCAAGGCTTTGGAGTGTGGTTTGGGTTGACGAAATAGACTTGGTTAAAGTCTATTAGAAGTCTCCTAAGTGCTCCAAGCTCTTCTTGTGATCTAAGGATTTTTGGATCAAGGTTGCGGTAAGATTTATCCACCGAGAAGGAGGTTTGAGCTGCATACTAACAAGTTGTAGGAAGCGATCAAAGTGGGTGATTAGCTATTCACCCCCTCCCCCCAGACATTAAGGTCCCAACAGTGTGCAGGATATGAACTTGATGGGTCTAGAAGACCGAAACACCATGCTGAAGTCCGTCTAGGTTGATAGCTAGCACGAAGTTTAGATTGGTTAAGATATGGCAGAAAAAAAATCTAGTTGGGTTGAAACTAGCTAAAGTCTGGATTGGTTGAAATCTGGTAGAAGGAAGTCTAGTTGAGTTGACAACTGGCTGAAATCCAAATTAGTTGAGATCTGGCAGGAAGTCATGGTGGGGCAAGGGACCTGATAGATAGCTAAAGTCGTCATTTTTGATTTAGCTCATCGAGATGACTCGTCTCGTCAAACAATGTAAGTAAATTGAGTTAAATTTTATAACCCATTTAAAGGTAGGTCCGGGTGAACTGACTCGCTCAAGCCCATGACCCACGCGGGTCGGCCCACAGCGGGCTTGGGTTGGCCTGCGAGTTAAGGAAAAAAAAAAGATAAATTGGGTTGGGTAATGCGGAAAATTTATCCTTTTTTTTAAGAGGAAAATTATAACTTTTATTAAAGGTAAACATTAAATTACAATATTTCCATCCAAGTAGGAAAATTCCCACTCTTAAATAAGCGGAGAGGGGAAAGAAGAAGTAAAACGAGCAATATTATGCGCCATAAAATTTGTGGATCTTCTAACATGTTGTAAGTTTATCGCTTGTGCCACATGTATAAGTCTTTGAATTAGCCGAATACGAGACTTTGTATAATAAAGGTACTCATTAACCCCTATTATAGGTGCAATTTGTACTAACAATCTAACTCAGATTTTTATGAATGACAAGTGAGCTAAGTTAGATGTTGTTGTAGTCTAACGTTGTTATCAAGTGTGCAGGGTTGACTAAACCCGGTTAGGATGTCTGATTCCTGATTAGTTGAAAACTGGATGTGTGATTCTGATAAGTCGGGATGTTCGATTCCGGATAAGTTGAAGTCCAGATGTGGGATTCTAGAAAGGGTCGAGATGTGTGATTCCAGATTGAAGAAGACCGAATGTGCGATTCAGGTAGGTCAGGATGTGCGATTCCCTATAGGAGAAGACTGGATGTGTGATTTCGGTGGATCGAAATATTTGATTCCTGAAGTCCGGATGTGTGATTCCAGAGGTAACGCTACATTTGGTAAGTAGAGATAAGTCCATGGAGGAGAGTGACTAAGTGAGGGCGCATTCCCGTTCGAAGGGACAGTAGGCGTGGGTCTAATTTAGGTCCATTTCAAAAATCTAAATTAAGACTCTGACTAGATCCTGGTCTTGGGAAAACATGATCTAATTACTACTATTATTATTGTGCTAACATTGTCTTTTAAGTTATTGGACTAACACTTGTTGCAGGGTAAAAGAAGCACAAAAGGCCTCAGGTGAACATGGAAGGTGCCTCTGCACTGTTCATGGAAGGCGCCTTCAGTGCCATGGAAGGCGCCTTCCGCAGGATAAAATTCAGACTTCATCGCAGATAAGGAGCGGGTAGTTCGGGATCTGATTCCTTACATTGGAGGCGCCTTCAAGGTTATGGAAGGCTCTTTCATGCTCAATAAAAGGATGTTTCACCCAAGACTTCAACAACAACTTTTATACGAACTTCTAAGCGTCAAATCGAGTTTCCAACTGCTCCAGCTTGCTACTGCTGCCCTGCTATGACTCTACTACGTCCGACTACCACCGAGTAGCCACCCAAACACAAAGCTCTAGTTGACCGATGGTAAAAAGTTAATTACTATACTTACTTTCTACGAACGGGAAGTGTAGCATGTTAAACTTCTCCAACTTTCTTTGTATTCGATTACACTTCCGATAGTTCCAGAAGAGGATTTAGTGGATTACCTGTTGATAGGTTCGCGGGACCTGGGTCTTGGAGTAGGAGTCGCCGAAGACTCCAATCTAAGTAAAAATCGAATCATGTTTTTTTCTTGTTTGTTTATTTCACTTTCTTACTTAATTTTTCGCTGCACGCTTTGTTATTCAAAACTAAAAAAGTCAATTTTCTAAAATCACGTGATTCACCCCCCCCCCCTCCTCTCACATGCGTTTCGATCCAACAAATGGTATCAGAGTCGGGTTCTGCTATGAACTAGTGCAACACCACTCAAGTCCGGGGAACCATTTTTTTGGTATTTTCGATTTTTCATAATTTATTTGACTTGGTAAAATTCACCATTTCAAATAATTATTTCTCATTTGGTTCTTATTTGAAATCGGTGCAACACCACTTGAGTCGTCAATCTCTTTTCTCTCTCAAACACTACTAATCCAAGACCTATCTTGGTACCTCCTTCTAATTTTCTTTTTCAGTAAAATAAATTGCCCAACTTAAAGGATTCAGCACTGCTCGTGCTCCTCTCTTCAACAGAAATGACTTTCCGTACTGGAAGAAGAAGACGGAAGTTTATCTGAAAACGGACATCGAGCAATGGTTCACCATCCAATGAGGGTACCGGGCACATGTTGATGAAACAAAAAATACCACTCGATCTAGAAAGATGGAGTCCAGAAGGCAAAAAGAAGGCCCAGATCGACTCCAAAGAATTGAACACAATCCAATGTAGACTCACAAAAGAAGAACTCAACAGATTCAACTCGCACGAGAATGCAAAGGAACTATGGGACAATGTTGGTGCAGGTTGCACTAACGGTCTAACTCGGATTTTTATGAATGACAAAGTAAGTTAAGTTAAGTTTAATGTGATCTAACAATTTAACTAAATGTGCAGGAGAAGTTCAGATAGGTCGACGGGCTGACCGAATATCTGGCAAAAATCCAACTAGGTCAACGGACTGACTGGATAGCTGGTACGAAGTCTAAATAGGTCGACGGGTTGGCCGGATATCTGGTACGAAGCCTAGCTTGGTCAACAAGCTGACCGGATAGCTAGCATGAAGTCCAGACAGGTCGACGGGCTGACCGGATGTCTGGCAAAATGATAAGTTAAGGTAAGTCACTGGAGGAGAGTGACTTGGTGAGGACGTATTCCCCGTTTGAGGGAATAGTAGGCGTCGATCCAACTTAGATCCATTTGAAAAATCTAAGTTAAGATCTTAACTAGATTATGATTTCGAGGAGATAAAATCTAATTACTACTCTTGACTATAATTGTGCTAACACTTGTTTTGCAGGGTAATATAAGTTTTATTGTCTCAGACTAACTTCATTTTGCAGGAAATAAAGGCTGCTAGAAAAGTTGGTCCGGACACCCGAAATGCCCAAAATCAATCTTGTCGCCAACTTGGAGCGTGTTGATTGGATGGCTAATGTCATGGTCCAGGCGCTCGGAAGGAATCCATGCGCTCGGAACTACCTATATAAGCAACCTTCCACCAGAAGCACAAAATACAACTTCTCTCTGCAACTGCTTTCTTGCGCGCTGCTCCAAAGACGCTCCTGCGACGCTGTAAAGTTTCTCCGACAACCTGCGATTCAGTTTTTATTTTCCTTGTTGTCGGTAACTTTATTTTATAGTTCATGTACTTATTGTGTAACTCTTTTGTGAACTATTAGTGGATTGTCTAACGAAAGCACTCTCACGTGCGAGCCTTAGAGTAGGAGTTGATGAAGGCTCCGAACCAAGTAAAATTTGGTGTGTTAGCGTTGTTTTCATTATTATTTTCCGCTACGTACTTTGACTTGATAACGATTTTTCAACGATCGATATTAACCCTCTGCCCTCTAGCGTTCTTTTCGATCTAACAAGTGGTATCAGAGCAGGTACCGCTCTGATTTAGTGCAACCACCAATCAGGCAAAGGGGGTGAAAATTTTGTTTTCTTATTTTTAGTTTTAAATTTTTCGACATAATCTAAATTGGTACAATTACCTCTTTAGAAACACTTTCTCATAGCAAACCAATCTGAATTGGTGCAACATTAATTCAATCTTAATATTTTTATTTTTATCCCACACTACTAATCCAAGACCAAAAGTTTTGGGACCATCTCTATTTTTCTTTATTATGTGCAAGAGCAATGACCCAAAACAAAGGATACAACACTGCCCGTCCTCCCTCTTCAACAACGATGACTTCCCTTACTGGAAGAAGTGAATGGAGGTCTATCTGAAGACCGACTTCGACCAGTGGTTCAACATCACCAGAGGCTACAAGGCTCAGGTCGATAACGCCAGACTTTTGATGGACCCAAAACAGTGAAATCCTGAAATGAAGAAAAATCCCCAAATAGATTTAAAGGCTCTCAACACCCTCCAGTGCGGGCTAATGGAAGAAGAACTGAACCGCGTTGACCCACATGAAAATGCGAAGGAACTATGAGACAAGCTCATCGAATTGCACGAGGGAACTAGCGACGCAAAGGTAACCAAAAGAGACCTCTATCTAAATAAACTATTTAATAAATGCAGGAAGGGGAAACTGCGAGTCAACTCCACACGAGGATTAAGGGACATCCTCAATGGGCTTCACAACATCAGCCACCAGATGGAGAACCGCGACCTGATAAGGTATGCCCTTAATGCGTTTCCTCAAAATGCAGTGTGGGCATCCATCATGGATGCTTATAAGATTTCGAAGAATTTTTCCAAATTAAAGCTAGATGAACTATTTTGTGAACTCGAACTCCATGAATAAACAAACCCAAAATAGGTCGAGAAAGGAATTGCCCTTTTTGAAAGTTCCTCCAAAGACAAGTCAAGAATCAATCCTGAACTTGAAGGTGAGTCTAACCAAGACCCAAAAGACGAAGAATACCTAGTAAACTTGGTAAGAAAAATGTTCACCAGGAGAAAGAAGAACTTCAGCAGAAATGACTTGCAGAAGATCAACTCCACTACCGATCCTAACAACAAAAATGTGACCTACTTCGGATGCAATAAGAAGGGGCACTACAAGAACGAGTTCCCAAAGCTGAAGAATGACAAAACCAAGAAGAAAGCATTCAAGGCGACATGGGACGAATCATCTTCTGATGATCAAACGTCGAAGAATAGAACCACCGAAGTTATCTCGCGCTGATGGTCTACGAATCAAAATCGGAAGGCGAATCGAAAGACGGGTCCTAACCCGAATCGAGCCACGAATCCGTACTCGTTTCCGAAGATTCCGATGAGGTAAACCTTAATTTAAGAAAAAAAATGTCAAAACCATTACATTCTTAAATAAAAAATTAACTGAAAATGAAAATGGAAAACAAAATAAAATGCTCCTTGAGGAAAATCAACACCTTAAGAAATAGATCTCCAAATCAAGATGTAAAACTTGAGGAGGAAAACTTAACATTAAAAATTAAAATTAACAAACTTAAAGGACTGCTAGAAAATTTTACAACTAGATCTAAAAACTTAGATCTAATTCTTAAAAATCAAAAAGCTGTATACAATAAATCTGGGCTTAGATACAAGTCCAGTTCAACAAATAAATCATTCATATCACTCATAACTCAAAATAAAACACAAACTAAAGCTTGGGTTCCAAAAGCGTGCCTAACGACGCAAGTAGGAATTAACTAATACTATATACCCCAAAACAAAATATATTATGTAAAATCAAATAACCCAAATCAAAGTCCAAAACATAAAACTAAATCAACTAAACTAAATGTTGGTGCAATATTCCCTAGGTCAAGGTTGACCTGGTTGACTAAGATTGAGTTGGCTCAAGCTTGGGTCTTGATGTTTGGGTTTCGATGTTTGACAATACATGGAGACTGACAGGTCGTGGAGATTGCAGGTGTAATCGTCCGTGTGGAGAAGTCCTAGTGAGTGAAGCCAGACAGATGAAAATCCTAGTGAGTGAAACTAGGTGAAAGTCCCGGTGAGTGAAGCCGGGCAGTTGAGAAGTCCTAGTGAGTGAAGCCAAGCAGGGGAAAGTCCCGGTGAGTGAAGTCGGGCAATGGAAAGACCTGATGAGTGAAGCCAGGCACGAGGAAATCTAGATGGGTCAAGGGTGATCGGACATCTGGTAGAAGGAAGTCCAAGTGAGTCATGGAGGACCGGACACTTGGCACGAGATGATAAGTTCAAGTGGGTCAAGGTTGACTGAACACTTGGCACAAGGAGAAAGTCTAGATGAGTCAAAAGTTGACCGAACTCTTAGCGATCGTAAGTCCAATAGGGAGTTGGCATGAAACTAGGAAGTTCGGACGTAGTGAGCTTCCGAAGGCCATAACTTTTGACTCGGATATCGGAATAAGGTGATCTCGGATGCGAAACGAAGCTAATTTCAAGCTCTACACAGATTTCTGCTTCCCAATCGATTGGTCGATCAATTGGGGGGTTCAATCGATTGGTCAATCGATTGGGCGACGCGATTTTATGTAAAAATATTGTGAATCGATTGGGTAATCGATTGAAACTTCCCCAATCAATCGACCGATCGATTGGGAGAGTTTCTGAGCGAACAATAAGCTTCTGAATCGATCGGTTGATCGATTGAAACCTCCAATCGATCGACCGATCGATTGGAGCGCTGAAAATCGCTCGAGAAGCCTTGAATCGATCGAGCAATCGATTCAGGGCAATTCCAGATAGCACAGAGGCACTCTGGATCGATCGGTCGATCGATCAAAAGCCTCCCCAATCGATTGGGAGCAATCCAATCGATTGGGATTCGACCGTTGGCGCGGATAAAGCCGTTGGTGAGCGATTTCTTCGACACTTCTTCCTCTCTTCTCCACAGGCGATCACAACACAGCTCCACATCAATCTTTTCTTCCTCACCGCCAGTTCTTGAAGGTTCTTGGAGGCTCATCCAAGTCAAGAGGCGAGTTGCAACAAGAAGAAGAAGAAGCTAGGGTTTTCATTGTAATCTTGTAAGATTCATTTGTGTTTTGCTTCTTTCTTTTTCATTGTTGTATTGTGAGGTTGTAAGACTTCTCCGCCTTCGGTAGTTACCGAGAAGAAGTGTTTTTATAGTGGAGGGTGCATGAGTGTGTGGATCCTTGGACTAGTCACCTTTTCTTGAGGTGGATACCAAGTAAATCCCTAGAGTTAGCGTTGTGTGTTTGTTTTCTTGTATTTCCACTGCACATCATCGCAAGAGGCAAGCAACGATGAGCACAAGATGGTGCCGAGCTATTCACCCCCCCTCTAGCTACATTTCGGTCCCAACAAGTGGTATCAGAGCAAGGCCGCTCTTCACCAGAATCATTGCCGGAAGGGGTAAAAAGCTAGAGGGTGAAGAAGTTGGAGAAAATTCTACAAGTCGAAGACTTCATCAAAAGGCTCAACTTCAAAATGGAATTCCAAGATGAACTTGGATTCGACACAAGGGTGCCTCCACCATATGTATCTACAAGCTTCGATTCTTGGAAATCAAGGATCGAGAATTTTCTTATGATGGAGATAGAGCAATGGTTTGCTCTCATGGAAGGCTTCGAAGCTCCAAGAAATCAAAGGGCAAGATCCTCAAGAGGAGCAAGTGGAGCCAAGAACAAATCTAAAGGTGCGAGGCGAATGAAAAGGTAACCAAATTATTGGTTAATTTATTACCAAGCACAATTCTATGTAAAATTGGAGAATTTGAAGACGCAAAGGAATTGTGGAGAAAATTGGCCAAGCTTCATGAAGAACCCTCCACTATACCAAATCAAGACAAATCCAAAGAGGGCAACTCATTGGAGCAAGACCAAGAGTAAGAGGACTCCGAAGTTGAGAGATGCTCAACTTCCGAAGAAGAGGGTCAAGAAGTTTCATCTTTAAAGGAATACAATGAAAAGGACAAAGAGGGAGCATACTCTTTGTTCCATGTACAAGAGGAAGATGAAGAAGCCTCCACCTCTAGGATTGAGGGGGAGAGACCTTTGTTGACATCGGATCAAGAAGAAGGAGAAGCTTCTACATCCGGGTCAAATGGAGAAGAAGACAATGCATCCTCCAAAAATCAAGAAACATCAAATGGAGGAGCAAGTGTCATCCCTACAAGCAAAGGTAAAAATATTTTAATTATTATTAATAAAAATTATATCATATGTTTTGAGTGTAGGGAACACGGGCACTACAAAAGTAAGTGCCCTAACTTGGTAAAGAAGAAGGGCCAAGTGACACTAAAGGGCAAGGAGAAGCCTAAGGAGACCGCCCTCACTACAAAGAATAGCAAGGAGCACATTGTGTGCTTCTCGTGTCATCAAAAAGGATATTACCGGAGTCAATGTCCTAAGGGGAAGAAAGTGGTCAAAGCTAAAGGAGGAAGCATGGATCAAGGGGGAGCTTCAAAGGTAAAACGCAAGGTATCATTTATTGAGCCTACCTCTTTAAATTATGGTAAAAAGCATGCTAGTTCTAATTTTTATCATTTTAATGCTATTTACCACAAAAATAAGAAGCATGATAGCATTAAGGAAAAATATGTAGCTTTTCATGCTAAAACCACTCAATCTAAGGTTAGGAAGGTAGATGACCAACTAGGAAATAATTCTAAGGGTTTTAAGCATATGCCTAAGAAAAGGAAAAATCAAGATTTTAGTGAAAAATCTAAGGTTGAGGAACTATGGAAGGAAAATCAAGTCTTGAGGTCAAGACTTGATAAAATGGAAAGGATCCTTAGGAAAATCACAAATGAAACACAAGGGTCCAAAAATCATAACCTAGGTCTAGGAGTACAAAAGTCATCCAATGGTCGTAAGGGGTTGGGATACAAACCTAAAACCAAGAAAGATGCAATTTCTTACCATAGGGTTCCATATACCTATGGAACTAACCCTAGGCCTAGTGGTCAAGTCAAAAATACAAGGGAAGTTATCCCTAGAAGTATTTTTGCAACGACAAACGTGACTAAGACTTTTAAGAAGTCTAAGAAAGTCACTAGGAAGGTCACAAGGGAAGAAATCCCTAGGGTTGACCTAGAAAAAGTGATCAAGGCTTCTAAGAAGCCTAACAAGGTCATTAGAAAGGTATCTAGGGAAGTTATTCCTAGTGAGTACCTAGAGCATCCAAGGAGCACTAATAGATTTTGGGTTCCTAGGAGCATTTTCTCTACCCCTTAGATGGGTTAGAGAGTGTCAACTCAAATTGAAAGGGTAGTTAACCTAATCATGATAAAGTTGACACTCGGAGAACATTTTTAAGGTTATTATTAACCTTTGAAAATGAAGTGGATTATTCATTTACTCTTAAAAGGAGTAAAATGTGCCAAAAATTTGAGGAATTTGATAAAATCTAAATTGGCACAATTTAGGAAAATCATAAGAACTACCAAGTTAGAATTTTGGTATGCTCTTAAGAAATTAAAGGCAATCCGGGCTTTAAGGTTAAAATGATTACTCTTGTGGTAAGAGTAAATTGTGCCAAAGATTTGAGGAATATGCAAAATCTTAACTGGCACAAATTAATCAAGAGTTAAAGAAATATCAAGTTGGGTTTTGACATTTTCTTGGGAAATATTGGGTAATCTAGGGTTTAAATTTAAGATTAGCCAAGGTTTAAGGATACTTAGATAGTTAATCTAGGTATTCTATTTATACTAATTTGTCATGCTTTGTTTGTTCATAATATACCATGACATCATGTTTTGCATTCATGTTTTATTATGAAAAATATAAAAATACCATATCATGTTATACATACATCATGTAGTTATAGGAAATTATCTTTTGAGAATTATTTATCTTTGATGTATGCCATAACATCATCATGCATCATGTTTAATTCCTTTCAAATTAAGGACAAATGACATCCATTAACAAGTAACATCCTTGGTGGATGTTCATAACCTCAAAATGCCTAGATAGATATGCATGACCCCCTAGATTAGGGCAAAACCAAAGTTTACATCTCACTAAAGAACTATAAGGTGACTTGTATGTGGTTTCATACACATTAAATACAAGTGAGATGATAGGATGATGAACCAAACTCAAGATGTTGATTTAGTACATTATTTTGAGTTTTTAAGTTCATCAAAACACATAATTATGTGTTTTCCAATCATTGGGAAAGCTAATGTACAAGTCATGTGCATTGAGCCCAAAGAATATGATTGGATATTGATTTTGAAAATAGTTTTAAAATGCTTTTGGCAAACTTTGGTGAAGGCTATCTTTTGATAGTAATCATCATTGAATAGTTCGGCACAAACTTGGAAGAAAACACTAAAGTTTTTAAAAGTTTCCAAGTTTGTATCAATCTTTGAAATTATGAAGTATTTTCTTAGCAAACTATTTTTCCATGATAATATATACCCTAAATAATGTCTACAATGATTTTCATGATTTTTGGAATTTGTAGAATTTTCTAGGGGTTTCTGAAGTTGACTGAAATAAAATTTCAGCAACTTCAGACCTTCAATCGATCACCCGATCGATTGAAGAGTCTCAATCGATCAGACGATCGATTGAGAGTGAGCTTCTCACGAACAGAAGCTCACTGGATCGATCCACCGATCGATCCACACTAGCTAAATCAATCAGTGGATCGATTCAAGCATGTTCAATCGATTAGGACCCAACTACAATCGATTGGGGATGCTGATTTTGGCTAGGAAAACTTATTATCAGCATTTTTAGTCTATGTAACCATTCCTAACTTCTCAAAAACATTTGTATACCTTTAGGGGGAGTTTTCATGATGAAAACAAGGATGGATTGGTTAAGGAAGACTAAGTAGAGGTTTAGGTTGAGGTTTGGCTTCATTATTGACTTTTTGAACCTCAAAACTTCTAAATTTGGGTTTCCTAAAGATTTAGGGATTCTAAGTCATTGTTGGTGCAATAATAGAAGTTACGCGCATGTCTTTAGGGGGAGTTACTCTTTAAGGACATAAAAATCTATTTTTCATACACCTTGGAAGGTGGTTAACCTTCTTTAGTGAAAATGCTCAAAGTTGGGCATTTGAATACAATGAGGAGTGGATATCTTCATTGTTTAGTTGTTCGTGCTCAAGGGTGAGCGTTGGAGATAATGAAGGGTATGAGACCTTCATTTTCGTGTTGAACACAACGAGTGAAGTTGTGAACAACGGTGAGTGACTCTTCCGGGGGAGAGTTTTTGATGTGTGCCAATAGGGGGAGAATGTGTGGTTAAGTTAGACCTTCATTACCTAAAGAGGAAGTTTGTGCCCTCTAGGAAAGGGGAAGAATGAAGGGAACCCTCATTCATACATTGGCATGGGATTAGCCTAACTTAAAGGTATTGTTAAACATCAAAAATGGGGAGATTGTTGGTGCAATATTCCCTAGGTCAAGGTTGACCTGGTTTACTAAGCTTGAGTTGGCTCAAGCTTGGGTCTTGATGTTTGAGTTTCGATGTTTGACAATACATTGAGACAATACATGGAGACTGACAGGTCGTGGAGATTGCAGGTGCAATCGTCCATGTGGAGAAGTCCTGGTGAGTGAAGCCAGACAGATGAAAATCCTAATGAGTGAAGCTAGGTGAAAGTCCCGGTGAGTGAAGCCGGGCAGTTGAGAAGTCCTAGTGAGTGAAGCCAGGCAGGGGAAAGTCCCGATGAGTGAAGTCGGGCAATGGAAAGACCTGATGAGTGAAGCCAGGCACGAGGAAATCTAGATGGGTCAAGGGTGACCGGACATCTGGTAGAAGGAAGTCCAAGTGAGTCATGGAGGACCGGACACTTGGCACGAGATGATAAGTTCAAGTGGGTCAAGGTTGACTGAACACTTGGCACAAGGAGAAACTCTAGATGAGTCAAAAGTTGACCGAACTCTTAGCGATCGTAAGTCCAATAGGGAGTTGGCATGGAACTAGGAAGTTCGGACGTAGTGAGCATCCGAAGGCCATAACTTTTGACTCGGATATCAGAATAAGGTGATCTCGGATGCGAAACGAAGCTAATTTCAAGCTCTACACAGATTTCTGCTTCCTAATCGATTGGTCGATCGATTGGGGGGTTCAATCGATTGGTCAATCGATTGGGCGACACGATTTTGTGCAAAAATACTGTGAATCGATTGGGTAATCGATTGAAACTTCCTTAATCAATCGATCGATCGATTGAGAGAGTTTCTGAGCGAACAGTAAGCTTCTGAATCGATCGGTTGATCGATTGAAACCTCCAATCGATCGACCGATCGATTGGAGCGCTGGAAATCGCTCAAGAAGCCTTGAATCAATCGAGCAATCGATTCAGGGCAATTCCAGAAAGCACAGAGGCACTCTGGATCGATCGGTCGATCGATCCAAAGCCTCCCCAATCGATTGGGAGCAATCCAATCGATTGGGATTCGACCATTGGCGCGGATAAAGCCGTTGGTGAGCGATTTCTTCGACACTTCTTCCTCTCTTCTCCACAGGCGATCACAGCACAGCTCCACAGCGATCTTTTCTTCCTCACCGCCAGTTCTTGATGATTCTTGGAGGCTCATCCAAGTCAAGAGGTGAGTTGCAATAAGAAGAAGAAGAATCTAGGGTTTTCATTGTAATCTTGTAAGATTCATTTGTGTTTTGCTTCTTTCTTTCTCATTGTTGTATTGTGAGGTTGTAAGGTTTCTCCGCCTTCGGTAGTTACCGAGAAGGAGTGTTTTTATAGTGGAGGGTGTGTGAGTGTGTGGATCCTTGGACTAGTCACCTCTTCTTGAGGTGGATACCAAGTAAATCCCTAGAGTTAGCTTTGTGTGTTTGTTTTCTTGTATTTCCGCTGCACATCATCGCAAGAGGCAAGCAACGACGAGCACGAGATTGCGTCGAGCTATTCACCCCCCCTCTAGCTACATTTCGGTCCCAACACCAAAGACAAATCATAGAAAGAACTACAAAACCAACTCAAACTATCATCAAGTTTATTATAATTACAAAAGTAACCGACATAAACTCAAAACTAAAACTTAAGAAATCCAAATCAATAATTCAGGGGAGGCTCCAAACTAGTTGCACCTCCAAAAAAAATCCTACCCGACAGGGTAATTAGGATTTTAGAGTAAAAAGGTTAAAAAATTTAACTTGACCTACGGTACTAGTGAAGTTTTGGATAATAGTAGATTAAGAAAACTCTGTCTATGCATGACTAGGAAGATATGACTTTGACCTGATGCATTTGACTTAGTGGAACTAACTGAAGCTACCCTTTACGAATTATAACTAGTTATACCAAGGTTTTGTATTAAGTTCAGTGGATGAGACTATTTGGAAAACTTTGAAGGCATGGTTACTCTATTGATGTCCATGTGACTCACCATACCCCAGAAGTTTATCCAAAAAATTCCTGTTTGTTGAACCCAAAGCTAAACCTGAATCTAACACGAGGTTAAACTAAACCCTAAAATTAAATTTAACTCATCTCACAAAATTATAGGATTCTCTGATTGAAAACATAAATCGGATGTGATGACTAAGAACTTAAAATTAAATTAAACTTAAACTCAAAAAATTAAATTAAACTTAAACTCAAAAAATTAAATTAAACTTAAACTTAAAAATTAAATAAAACTTAAAATTAAAAATTAAACATAAGCATAAACTTAAAATTAAATTAAATATTAAACTTAAAATTAAAAATTAAATTAAACTCAAAATAAAAAATAAAAAATTAAATTAAGCTCAAAATTAAATTACACTTAAAGTTAAAAATTAAATTAAACTTAAACTTAAAAATAAATAAAAAATTAAATTAAACTTAAACTTAAAAAAATTAAATTAAACTTAAACCTAAAAATTAAATTAAATTAAACTTAAAATAAATTAAAAATTAAACTTAAAAAAATTAAATTAAACTTAAACCTAAAAATTAAATTAAATTAAACTTAAAAATAAATTAAAAATTAAATTAAACTTAAACTTAAACTTAAAATTAAATTAAAAATTAAACTTAAAATTAAAATTAAATTAAACTTAAACTTAAAAATTAAATTAAACTTAAAATTAATAAAAATTAAATTAAATTTAAACTTAAAATAAATTAAAAAATTAAATTAAACTTAAAAATTAAATAAAACTTAAAATTAAAATTAAATTAAACTTAAATTAAAAATTAAATTAAACTTAAAATAAAAAAATTAAATTAAACTTAAAATTAAAAATTAAAGTCAACTTTAACTTAAACTTAAAAATTAAATTAAACTCAAACTTAAAATTAACTTAAAGTAAATTAACTTAAAATAAACTTAATTAAAAATTAACGTAACTAAAACTTAACTTAGTCTAAAACTTAAATTAAAATTAAAAGTTAACTTAACTAAATTAACTTAAAATTTAAATTAACTTAGATTGACTTAAATTAACTTAAATTTAACTTAAAATTAAAATTAACTTAAAATAAACTTAAAATTAATTTAAAATTTAAATTAAATAAAACCTACATTAAATTAACTTAAATTTAAAATTAACTTAAAATAAATTAAGTTAAAATTAACTTAAAAGTAAAATTAACTTAAAATAAAACTAATCTTAACTCCTATCTGTTGTAGGAAACTAAGTGGATATTGGACAGTAATTGTTTCAAACACATGACTGGAGATTATCCCAAATTCACTCAATTAACCTACAAAAGCTTATGAACAGTTGCCTTTGGAAACAATAACAAACTCAAGATAATTGGGATAGGTAATATTGAACTCAAAACTAATTTAATTGTTAAAAAAGTATTACTTATTGAAAAACTCAAATACAACCTTCTTAGTATAAGTCAATTGTGTGATTTTGAATATAATGTTATGTTTCTTTCTTCTGAATGTTTAACTAAGCACTTAGATAATCTTACTATAAGCCTAAAAGGATTTAGAAAGGACAATATCTATGTAATTAATCCAAGTGTTACTTAATACAAAAAGAAGAAATCTGGTTATGTCATAAAAGAATGTCACACACAAACTTTAGAAATCTAAGTAAATTAAATGGATTAGTTAGAGGCTTACCAAAATTACCTAACTTAGGCTCAACAATCTGTAATTATTGTCAACAAGAAAAATAAACAAAATCTATTCACAAATCAATTAATCAACTTCAAACAGATTCAATACTAGAACTATTGCACTAGACCTATTTGATTCCCATGGGTCAAATCAATAAATGAAAGCCTATATTGCCTAGTAATAATAGATGACTACTCTAGATTCACCTGGGTAAAATTTTTAAACAATAAAGATGAAATATTTGAAATCTTTACTAATTTTTGCAAATAAGTTGAAAATGAAAAAGACCTAAAAATTAAAAGAATTAGAAGTGACAATGGAGGTGAATTTAAAAATCATAATTTTAACCAATTTTGCCTTGAAAATGGTTACCATCACGAATATTCATGTCCTAAAACACCTCAACAAAATGGAATCGTAGAAAGAAAGAAAAGAACCCTACTTGAAGCCTCTAGGACAATGTTAAATGAGTATAACCTACCAAAATACTTTTGGGCAGAAACTGTTAGCACAGTCTACTATGTACAAAACCAAACCACAATAAATATAACTCATAATAAAACTTTATTTAAAATATATTATAACAACAACCTAATATTAAATACTTTAAAGTATTTGGATGCCCAACCTACATACTAAATGTAAAAGAACACTTAGAAAAATTTGCATCAAAAATAGAAAATGAAATCTTTGTAGGATACTCATTAAACAATAGAAGTTATAGAACCTCAAATGTAAAATTTGAAGAGATCAACCAAAACTTAGAACAAACCCAGATTCAACCAATTGATTTTGTTCAAATTAACACTAGTCAAGGGGGAGCCAGTAAAAATCTAAGTCAAGAAGAAGAAGATCAACCTCAAATGAATGAACCTACTAGAACCATAAGAGTCGACCCAAATCATCCAATTGACTAAATAATTGGTGACCCCGACCTAAAAGTTCAAGGTCATCCTTCAGAAACTTAAGTCAGATATCCCTAATCTCAAAAATTGAACCCAAAATAATATTTGAATCATTACTTGACCCAGACTGGATCATAGCTATGCAAGAAGAGTTAGCCCAATTTGAGAGAAACTAAGTATGAGACTTAGTACCACCACCTAAAAATAAAAAGATAATAGAAAAAAATTGGTATTCAGAAATAAATTAAGTGAAAATGAGAGATTATTAGAAGCAAGGCTAGACTAGTTGCTAAAGGGTTTAGTCAAGTAGAGAGACTTGACTATGATGAAACATATGCCCCAGTAACCAGACTAGAGTCTATTAGAATGTTACTTAACTATACAATAGACTAACCATCCTTCAACCACATAAGCAGTAATAACAATGTTATTGATATCATGCCTCTTCATTCTAACATATGAGATGGTGCTATGATAAGTATTTTACATAAAATACATTAATTCACAATCAAGAACTTCTTTTGCATAAATTAGATTAAGAAAAGATAGAGGCGATAAGGGTAATTACTTATAGAAAATTATGTCAGCCAAGGCCAAACACCTGAGCCTGGTCAGGCCTCTTGGTGGCAAAGGTGATTCGTTCGCTCCCAATGTCTTTGCTCGACCAACACGAAAGAGGTAAATCATAGATAGCTACTAGCCTTGGACAGATGAATAGCACATGGAGGCGGACAAACACTCGACGACTAACCAAGATTTGACTCTTGAATTTCATAGTAGCAATACCACCATATGTTAGCTAACTATCCGTTCTGATGAGACATCCCTCTTGTACGTATTACAGGAGGAAAATAGATGGTCAAGGGACCTCATAATGTATCATTATCTTGACAAAAAAAAAGGATAAACGGTCAACTAAGGCCAAATAAGTTTTTTTTATTATTATTTTATTTTTTTGGGCTCCAAATAAGTTTTTTTTAATATTTTATATTTTTGGGCTCATGGGTTGGCCCGTCTAATCCGTAACTTACCTTGAGTTGCATTGGAAATTTCCCAACCTACTAAGATAATCGGTTAGCCTGTCCCACCAAATAAAAATGAACCATTCTAATGAAGTAATTCACTCAGAGCTAAGGTGATGTTTCATTCTTTCCTAGGAATCAGAATAGGAATAGGAATCATAGTATTGTGGAATAGAAATGGGTATGAGTATCACTTTTAAAAATAATATTTGATTAGTTGAATATTTTCTATCAGAATAAATCTAAATTTCCTTTTTTACCCTTAGAGAAAATTAAGAGAAAAAATTAAATGTGAGAAAAAGTTGAATGCGAGAGAAAAATATGATGAGAGAGCATGATGAAAGAAAAAGTGTGATGAGAGAGTGATCCTGTCCGAATCGCTGAATCAACGGACGTTGGGCACATGACGTTCTCCGAGTTGCTGACGTAGATCTCCGGCCGGTCGTATGGAGCTCCGGCGAACCTGCAAAGAAGTCGGGCCGGGAAGGGGTTCCCGGCGATGACCCTCCGACGCTCAAGTCAGGCAAGACAACAAAGCAGTGGCTTCGAATATGCAAGAATGCGTACCTCCGGTGAAGTGCGAGGCTCCTTATATAGAGCTGGGAAGGAGCTCATGCACACATACCGAGGTAAATACGTGTCCCCAGTCCATACCTCAGTAAGGGCTTGTCAGAAAGCTTGCCTGACACCATACTTCTACAGTCCAAGCACGTCTTCGATGGGACAGCGGAACCATTTGTCGTAAGGTTTGGAGTATGGCCTGGCCATAGAGCATGCAAGCTGTCAGAAGATGTTCCTTGTCCTTTTCTCCTTACTCCATGACGGGTGTCCGACCGGTCGGCACTCCCCTCACGTCCGGCCGGTCATATGTACTGGTCCACTTGCAGTGTGCTCTGTGGAGACTTTGCAATATGCTACTCTATGCCTTCGGCCGAACGGGCTATCCGCTCGGCCATATGCCTCTCTTCAACCCGAGCGCCGAAATCCTGACTCTTCGCCGGATGCCTTTGACTCTAATGAGACCCCGTTCGGCCGACCGGTCTTCCCCTTCTCCGGTCGACCGTTCGGCCCTTTGACTCCACGTGGCGTTGACTTCCCTCAGAGGGGGTCCCTGTTCTTACCGCCGGATCAATTGCCTCCCCTTCAAGTCTAGTCGAAGGAGGCGGTTAGTCCGACTGACTGGACCATTAGTTGGGCCGAGCGGCGTGCTGCAACTACCATCAGCTCGGAAACCAGGGGCAGCCAAAATGCCAGTCAACGCCACCGTTACTCAGCATCTCTTCGAATTTTCCGCCAATCTCCATCATTAAGGTCTAGCACGCGCTCATTAAATGCACTCCAGTGGTTAAATGCCACGTGGCGATGCTGCCGTCATCGTACGGCGGCGTCGTGGTGTTCTGATGGGATCGAGGCGGTTCGAAATGAACGGCGCGATGAGTGCTCTGATTCTCGTGACCTGGATCCAACGGTGGAGACCGCTCGGACTCCACCCTATAAAATCATCGCCTTCTCCACTTCACCGCATTTGCGTCTGCGCAAGTTCACCGTTTCCCCTTGCGTTCCAGACTCTCGGCGATCTCACGCTTCTGTTTCCGGCGATCTCCGGTGCTCTTCCCTCGATCTTCTTCTTCGTTGTAAGGTTCTCCTCCTTTCTCTTTGGTTCTAGCATTTTCTTTGCGCCTCTTTCCCAAGTTTTCGTCCTCGGGTATTGTTCCGTTGCCGTCTTCTTGCTTTTATCTTCTGCCTTCGTTTTTTTGGTTTCGTCCGCTCGGACAATGGCCCAATCTTCTCAACCCAAAGACCAAACCCTCGGCCCATGGTACACTACCATGGAGTCGCGCTTCGATCAGCGCGACGCTGACCTTCTAATTAATACTTTTGAGATCCCCTCCAACCTTGAAATCATCCTACCCACAGATTTCGCTCGGCCAAACAAACCGCCGTGCGGAGCATTTTGTGTTTTCCGTGACCAGTTCACGGCCGGTCTGCGACTCCCCATTCATCCCTTCTTTGTAGAAGTTTGCAACTTTTTCGGCATTCCGCTCGGAAGCCTAGTCCCCAATACTTTCCGCCTCTTATGCGGTGTAGTTGTCCTCTTTAAAATCCATAACATTCCCCTCCGACTAGAGGTCTTCTACTACTTCTATTACCCAAAACAGTCCGAGCCGGGGACTTACATGCTCTAGGCTCGGCCTGGCTTGGTTTTCTTCAATAAACTTCCTTCTTCCAATAAGCATTGGAAAGAATTTTACTTTTACATTCGCCTCCCCGAGCGGGCTCCCTTCCGGACCCAATGGCAGGTTGGGAATCCTCTTTCCCCAGAGTTCAAAAAATTCAAGACCCGGCTGGATTACCTTCACGCCGCCAACATGCTCGCCGGCCTGCGGTTCGACATCAACAAGTTCCTTCCGGAAGGGGTCATGTACATATTCGGCCTGAGTCCGATAAGAACCCCCCTCCCGAGCGGCTTCGGTAAGAATTTTACTTGGTCATTTGCCTTGATTGCTAACTGATTTTCTTCTTTTTTCTTTGCAGCGAATATTGTCATGGAGTCAGTGATGGCTGGCGTTCTGAAGAAAAAGGCGGCGGCGCTCGAAGCCACAGCGACCAAAGAAATGGAGACGCTCGACATCCAGCCGGTCGAATCTAATGAGGGGGAGAGCGGGACCCATGCTGGGGAGTCGGCCGCTCAGGCTTCTCTTCTAGGGCAATCGACTGGCGCAACTGCCAGTCGAGAGCCTTCCGCTCGGGATGAGGGCTCAGCACAAGAGGAAGAGCGCCCCCTCCGACAAAAAAGACGCCGGGAGGAAACGCCACTCTGCTCGACTGCTTCAGCTATACATCCATCCGAGCGGGTTACCGCCGCTTCTCGAGGTAAAGCTCCAGAGATCGAGGCGATCTCGTCCGATCGGACTCCCTCCCAACTTGACGCGTCTGCGGACCCTCTCGAGGCAGTTCCAGTCAGCGTCCTTCCGCCCACTCCCCGCCAGGTCCATCGTTCTACAATTTTGTCCCAGTTTTCTGCGCCGGCTTCCGCTCCTTTTCCGGCTTCTGCCCAGACGACACCCGGTCGGCGCCGCACTATCCGAGTCTCACTTCACCTCCCTACCGAAGAATTGCTGCCCGAGACCGATCGACCCTCCGCGCCCAAGCACATGATCACAATGAAGGGGCCCTTAGCTGAAATGTGGGCCGACGCTCGGGCGCGTGTGGCGCTGATTCCGCTCCGCAACTTGGCCGATAGTCACATGCAACAGGCCACCGGGGTAGGTGTATTTCCTCCAACTCCCTCTCACATTCTTTCCGATCGACTTATAATAAATTTTCTTTTGTCAGAGATGGGTGGAGGAGATCATCGTTTCCAATCGGCTTGCGATGGTGGACGAGGAGCTTAAAAGGCTACGGAGCTCGGGCGGCGCTCCTCCGCAAGGCCCTTCGTACGCTGAGCTTCAGAAGGAGCTCAAAAAGACTCAGGATTTGCTGGTGGCCGAGCAGAAGAAGACCGCCGATCAGGCCCACGCCTTGGCTGAGTCTGAGCGGCAAGTCAAGTCACTCGACCAAAAAATAACCCTGGCCACCACTCGAAAAAACACGGCCATCTCCGATCTGGAGAAAAAGAATGTCGAGGCTCGGGGATTGGAGCAGAAAGTCAAGAAGTTGATGGAGCAGCTCGATAAAGAGAAGGCGGGCTACTCGGCCGACGCAATCAAGCATAAAGACGAGCTGAAAACTCTGCAGGAATCCCTAGCTGCCTCCCAAGCGGTCTTCACAGAATATCAGGAGGCCGAGCCTAGCCGGGTCGCCGCCCTGAGACAGAATTACATCCGCTCGCCTGAATTTTCAGAGAAGGTTTGCGAGCGGATGTATACTGCATTTGACCTTGCTATAACTGCCACGATGACCTATTTGAAGTCCAAGGGGCACCTTCCCGAGTCCACCATCATCCCGACCGCAGATCAAGTGGCTCTTCTCGACAATATCCCGAAGGATCTGTACGATTATCTTGAATAAGAAATTTATATGTAGTTCGGTTGCTCGAGCAAAGACTCCCCCTTTTTGTAATTCGGCCGATCGGCCTTAGTTTCTTTAATATAATCTCTGTTGGCTTGCTTTGTCCTTTTCCTAATCAATATGCGTGCTGTCCGCTCGCCTCTTATCCTATCTCTCATGTTCGAAAGGGATTTTTACGAGTATTTTGAGTAAGTATTCCGCTCGGCTCAATATGACCTGCTTCAACAGAAGAGGTTATTTGCTGGATATTGAAGTACCTTTGGGTATTGGGCCGAGCGGGACGTAGAGGCGGTCAAACGATTATTGATGGCGAATACCTTTGGATACGTGTTCGCAAGTCTTTTTTATTGGCAAATTCCGCTCGGAGGGTTTATAGACGCCAGCTCGTCTCTCGATTTTTAACGTCGGAGCTCGACGGTCTTCCGCTCAGAGGGTTTATAGACGCCGGCACGTCTCTCGATTTTTAACGTCGGAGATCGACGGTCTTCCGCTCGGAGGGTTTATAGACGCCGGCACGTCTCTCGATTTTTAACGTCGGAGCTCGACGGTCTTCCGCTCGAAGGGTTTATAGACGCCGGCATGTCTCTCGATTTTTAACGTCGGAGCTCGACGACCTTTAAGGCTAACTTTAACACTGCCATTCGATGAAGTTATTTGTCATCCTTTTATCATTTTTGCTGCCTGCATTACAAGTACATAGGCGACCAAAGCATATGCAAAATTACATCAGCGCACCTCTTACCCAGCTCGGTATGGCTGGAGATGATTCGCGCTCCATGGTCGATCCAGCTGCCGTCCATCTTCATTCTCCAAATAATAAGCACCTGAGCGGAGCTTTTCGATGATTTTGAAGGGGCCCGCCCAAGGAGCCTCCAGCTTGCCGACGTCGCCGACCGGCTTTACTTTCTTCCAGACAAGGTCGCCAACCTGGAATGCTCTAGGGATTACGCGCCGGTTGTAGTTTTGCTTCATCCGTTGCCGGTACGCCATCAGCCGGACGAACGCCTTGGCTCGCTCTTCCTCGACCAAATCCAGCTCCATGTTCCTCCACTCGGCGTTGTCATCATCATAGTTCTGGATACGGACGGACCCGACGCCGACTTTGACAAGAATAACCGCTTCGCCGCCATACACCAGATGGAAAGGCGTGACACCCGTTCCTTCCTTTGGGGTCGTTCGGATGGCCCATAGGACGCCCGACACTTCATCCACCCAGCTTCCTCCCAAATGGTCGAGCCGAGCATGCAGAATGCGAAGAATTTCCCGGTTGGCTACTTCGGCTTGACCATTGCTTTGGGGGTACGCCACGGACGTGAAGTGTTGCTCGATGCCATAGCTTTTGCACCAATCTTCGAGCAACTTTCCCGCGAACTGCCGCCTGTTATCGGAAACAAGTCGACGAGGGATGCAGAACCGGCAGATGATGTGTTGCTAGATAAACTTCTTGACCATCTGCTCGGTGATCTTGGCTAGCGGCTCGGCCTCCACCCATTTGGAAAAATAATCAACCGCCACTAGTAAAAATTTCCGCTGCCCGGTCGCTATAGGAAACGAACCCACAATATCCATTCCCCATTGGTCGAACGGGCAGGACACGGTAGCTGCTTTCATTTCCTCCGCCGGTCGGTG
This sequence comes from Zingiber officinale, assembly GCF_018446385.1. NCBI lineage: Eukaryota > Viridiplantae > Streptophyta > Magnoliopsida > Zingiberales > Zingiberaceae > Zingiber > Zingiber officinale. The sequence continues at coordinate 110,843,879 of NC_055997.1, forward strand.
GGAGAAGTTATGGTACTTTTGGCAAGAAAGGCACGTCGCAACGGTCCGAGCGGCGTCTGCTTGCAGAGTTGGCCAAAAGTATCCGGCCAGCAAGATCTTCTTAGCCAGCGATCGTCCGCCCGGATGGCCTCCGCACGATCCTTGATGCACTTCTTGGAGGATGTACGCCGCGTCTTCCGAGCTCACACATCTCAACATCGGGCGGGAGAAAGCCTTCTTGTAGAGTTGATCTCCAATAAGCGTGAACCAACCGGATCTCCTTCTTAATAGGTGGGCTTCATCCCGATCGGACGGTGTAGCACCCGAGCGGAGAAACTCCATGATGGGTGTCCTCCAATCGCTCGGAAACGCTAGACCTTCCATCCGGTCGACGTGCGCCACCAAAGATACTTGTTCAATTGGCTGCTGGATGACGACTGGCGTTATTGAACTTGCGAGTTTGGCTAACTCATCTGCCGCCTGATTTTCCGCGCGGGGTATCTTCTGGATAATGACTTCTCTGAAATTGGCTTTAAGCTTTTCGAAGGCCTCAGCGTAGAGTTTGAGCCGAGCGTTGTTAATTTCAAAAGTACCAGATAGCTGCTGAGCGGCCAACTGAGAGTCTGAATGCAGCATCACCCGTCCGACCCCCACATGCCGGGCGGCCTGTAAGCCGGCTATAAGGGCCTCATATTCTGCTTCGTTGTTTGTAGCTCTGTAATCCAGCCGGACGGATAAGTGCATTTTTTCTTCTTGAGGAGAGAGTAATAGTACGCCAATCCCGCTTCCGAGCCGAGTGGATGATCCGTCCACGAATATTTTTCACATGGCTTCGGGTTCTGGCCTTTGTACTTTGGTGACAAAATCCGCCAAGGACTGCGCCTTTATCGCCGAACGGGGCTGGTATTGAATGTAAAATTCGCTCAACTCCGTTGTCCATTTGATGAGCCGCCTGGACGCTTCTGGATTCAACAACACTCTTCCCAATGGGCTATTCGTTCGGACGATGATAGTATGAGCCAAGAAATAGGGACAGAGTCGCCGAGCGGCGAGGACCAAAGCGAAAGCCAGCTTCTCGAGCCCAGTGTAGCGAGATTCAGCATCTTTTAAAATATGGCTTAGAAAATATACAGGTTCTTCTCCGTTCGCCCTTACTAGTGCCGAGCCGACTGCTTGCTCAGTTGAAGAAAATAGATACAAAGCGGCTCACCCATAGCTGGCTTGGCTAGCACAGGCAGGGAGTTCAAGTATGTTTTCAGATCTTCGAACGCCCGATCGCATTCTTCGTCCCAGTGAAACTTAGTGGCTTTGCGCAAGATTTTGAAAAAAGGTAGGCTCCGGTCGGCAGTCTTGGGGATAAATCTGGACAAAGCAGTTATCTGACCGGTCAAGCGCTGCACTTCCCTCAAGTTTCTTGGGGGCGGCATATCTTGTAGTGCTTTCACTTTGCTAGGATTTGCCTCAATACCCCGCTCGGTCACTATGTATCCCAAGAAACGCCCGCCTTTTGCTCCGAACAGGCACTTCTGAGGATTTAGCTTAGCTCCATATTTCCGCAGCGTTCGGAAAGTCTCTTCCATGTCTTCAAAGAGATCGATCGCTCGGGCGGACTTGATGAGAATGTCGTCCACGTATACTTCTAGATTTCGCCCGATCTGCTCTTTGAACACTTTGTTCATCAAGCGCTGATAAGTGGCTCCCGCGTTCTTCAGTCCGAACGACATCACATTATAGCAATAGGTGATGTCGGTTGTAACGAAGCTGACTTTTTCTTGATCTTCTCGGGCGAGCGGCACTTGATGGTAGCCTTGATATGCGTCGAGCATGCATATCAACTCGCAGCCTGCCGTAGAGTCCACCAGCTGATCGATCTGGGGCAGAGGATAAAAATCTTTTGGGCACGCCTTGTTAAGATCCCGGAAATCGATGCACACTCTCCATTTGTTGCTCGGCTTGGAGACTAGTACCACGTTTGCCAACCAGCTTGGGAACTGGACCTCGCGTATGTGGCCGGCCTCTAGGAGTTTCTCGACCTCCGCTCAGATGATTGCATTTTGTTCGGCGCTGAAGTCCCTCTTTCTCTGCTTCACCGGCCGAGCGTCCGGTCGGACGTGAAGCTCATGCTGCGTTATACTCGGTGAAATTCCGGGCAGCTCATGCGTCGACCAGACGAAGACATCACGGTTTCTCTGGAGGCATTTGATCACTTGCTCTTTTTGGCTTGCCTCCAAATCGGCCGCAATGAACGTTGTGGCCTCCGATCAGGTCGGGTGAATCTGCACTTCCTCTTTTTCTTCATAAACCAAAGAGGGAGGTTTTTCAGCTATAGCGTTCACCTCGATCCGTGGCGTCTTCCGAGCGGAATTGGCTTCTGCTCGGACCATCTCGACGTAGCATCGCCGAGCCGCTAGTTGATCTCCTCGTACTTCTCCAACTTTATCTATTAATTATTATTTTCTAATACTTGTGTGGAAGGTGATTTGGACTAATATTGTTTTGCTAGATAAAGGAGAAAGTTTGCCTCCGAGAAAAGTGTCCGAAGGCGCCTTCAAGCAGTGAAGGCACCTTCACAATGTTCATAAAAGGCGTCATGGGCAGCAGCTCGGCTCGATCAATTTGTAGTTGATCAAAGGCATTTTTGAATATGATATTGACCGAGCTTCCTGTGTCAATAAAAACGCGGTGAATAGTATAGTTGGCTATTACTGCTTTGATGAGGAGAGCATCGTCATGTGGTACTTCGACTCCCTCCAAGTCCTTGGGCCCGAAACTGATTTCGGGTCCGCTCGCCCGTTCCTGGCTACAGCCGACCACATGGATCTGGAGTTGCCGGACGCTCGCCTTCCTTGCTCGGTTAGAGTCGCCTCCGGTCGGCCCGCCAGCTATAATGTTGATTTCGCCTCGGGAAGTGTTACTTCTATTTTCTTCTTCCCGAACGGACGGTCGGGGCCGCTCCCTAGACATCCGGAGATTCTCACGTCTGGGAGTATGATGCTGCTCGGGAGTCTGTCTTTGTCGGCGGTGGGGTATCGTCCGATCGGCTTCATGAGTTCTCTGTCGCCTGTCGGATGATGGCGATCGACGGCCGCCACTTCGGGGAACGGGATGAGCGATCAAGGGAAGACTCCGGCGATCTCTTGTGTTGTGCGTGTTCGTCCGGTGGAATGAGCAAAACATAGGGGTTCACACCTTTTTCTTCGGTCTGGGCCGTTCTGCAACTACCTCTTGTACATGGGACCTAGCATGGGGGGAGCGGATTGCTTCGGCCCTCGGTCCTCTGGGCGGCTGATGAGCAGTGTGCGGCTTCCGCTCGGCAGGAGGAGCCCGCTCGGTTGGAGTTTCCTTTCTACGGGCCGCTTGGGCTTCCTCCACGTTGATGTATTCGTTGGCCCGGTGTAGCATATGTCGTAGTCTCGGGGCGGCTTCCGAATGAGCGATCGGAAGAAATCCCCATCCACGAGGCCTTGTGTGAAGGCATTCATCATGGTCTCCGAGGTGGCCGTAGGAATATCCATGGCCACCCTGTTGAACCGCTGGATATAGGCTCGGAGCGATTCGCGGGCTTCTTGTTTGATGGAAAACAGACTGACACTAGTCTTCTGATAGCGCCGACTGCTTGCGAAGTGGTGAAGGAAGGTCGTGCGGAAGTCTTTAAAGCTTGTGATGGATCCGTCCGGCAACCTCCGAAACCACCGTTGAACCGATCCCGAGAGGGTGGTAAGAAAAACCCGACACTTCACTCCATCTATGTATTGATGAAGAGTAGCGGTGTTGTCAAACTTACCCAAATGATCGTCCGAGTCGGTGGTTCCATTGTATTCACCGATCGCCGGAGGTATATAGTGCTTTGGCAGAGGATCCCGCAAGATGGTTTCTGAAAACTGACGGTTGACCCGCTCGGGAGAAGCGTCCGCTCGGGGGGCCTTGCCTTTTCTATTGTCTCGTATTGGCACTTCATCTGAAGAAGATCCTCAATCACGATTAACTGCTGCGACTTCAGGAGGAGTGCGGAATAGGGCCCAATGGAATGGAAATGTGGCCTGTGGAGCTTCCGCTCGGCCTCCTGATGCTGATGTTGCTTGCTGATCAATCCGCTCGGCTTGCGACTTCTGCCTTTGTTCCACAAGCTTAGCTGCTCGTGTCTCGATCAGAGCGTCAAGCTCCTCTGTGGAGAGCATCACCGAGTGCTGTCGTCCAGCTTTGTCCATTGCTTCCGATCGGATTCAGGAGTGTTCCCACAGACGGCGCCAAATTGATCCTGTCCGAATCGCTGAATCAATGGACGCTGGGCACGTGGAGTTCTCCAAGTTGCTGACGTAGATCTCCGGCCGGTCGTATGGAGCTCCGGCGAACCTGCAAAGAAGTCGGGCCGGGAAGGGGTTCCCGGCGATGACCCTCCGACGCTCAAGTCAGGCAAGACAACAAAGCAGTGGCTTCGAATATGCAAGAATGCGTACCTCCGGTGAAGTGCGAGGCTCCTTATATAGAGCTGGGAAGGAGCTTATGCACACATACCGAGGCAAATACGTGTCCCCAGCCCATACCTCAGTAAGGGCTTGTCAGAAAGCTTGCCTGACATCATACTGCTACAGTCCAAGCACGTCTTCGATGGGACAGCGGAACCCTTTGTCGTAAGGTTTGGAGTATGGCCTGGCCATAGAGCATGCAAGCTGTCAGAAGATGTTCCTTGTCCTTTTCTCCTTACTCCATGACGGGTGTCCGGCCGGTCGGCACTCCCCTCACGTCCGGCCGGTCATATGTACTGGTCCACTTGCAGTGTGCTCTGTGGAGACTTTGCAATATGCTACTCTATGCCTTCGGCCGAACGGGCTATCCGCTCGGCCATATGCCTCTCTTCAACCCGAGCGCCGAAATCCTGACTCTTCGTCGGATGCCTTTAACTCTAATGAGACCCCGTTCGGCCGACCGGTCTTCCCCTTCTCCGGTCGGCCGTTCGGCCCTTTGACTCCACGTGGCGTTGACTTCCCTCAGAGGGGGGTCCCTGTTCTTACCGCCGGATCAGAGAGCAAATATGATGAGAAATAATGAAAAGAAAGTGTGATGAGAGAAAATGAGGAAAGAAAATGTGATGGGAGAGAACATGATGAGAGAGAATGAGGAGAGAAAATGTGATGAGAGAAAAAGTATAATGGAAGAGAATGAAAAGATAGAAAGTGTGATGAGAGAAAATGAGGAGAAAGAGTGTATGATGGGAGAAATTAAGGAGAGAAAATGTATGATGAAAGAGAAAATGTGATAAGAAAAAAAAAGATGAAAGAGAGTGTGATAGGAGACAAAGCATGATGAGAGAAGATGAGAAAAGAGAAAGTATGATGATGAGAGAATGAAGAGAGAGAAAATATGATAAGAGAAAATGAGGAGAGAGTGTGTGATGAGAGAGATTAAGGAGAGAATGCATGATGAAAGAAAAAGTATGGTAAGAAAAAAATGATAAAAGAGAATGTGATGGGAGAGAAAGATCATGACGAAAGAGAATGAGAAAAGAGAAAGTATGATGGGAGAGAATGAAGAGAAAGTGTGATGAGAGAAAATACGGAGCGAGAGTGTATAATGAGAAATTAAGGAGAGAAAAAATATGATGAGAGATAAAGTATGATGATAGAATGAGAAAAGAGAAAGTATGATGAGACAGAACAATGAGAGAAAAAGTAATATGAAAGAAAAATTGAACAAATATATTAAGAATATTTTCGCTCAAAACTTAATTCTCATTCTCATTCCTATCAAAACCCAAGAGAGGAGGTGGATTTCATCAAAACCCAAGTTTTTGAGTTTCATTCTAAAATTTTAATTCTATTCTCATCAACCAAACACAAGATTTGGGAATGAATCCATTCCCTCATTTCTAAACTCCTAAACCAAACACCACCTAAATATTCTAATTTGTTTAACCGTTCAAAGCCTATATAAAATAATATTCACACTTTAATTTAATTGAACAATATTCACACTCTAATTTAATTGAACAAAAATAGAATACAATTTGCAAGAAATACGATGGAGGAGCTAAGGGTGTCAATTCGAGTGGGTCGGATCAGGTTGGATTGATTTTTTTTTTACTCAACCCGAACCCGAGCCCAAATTCAAGTTGAACCCCCTAACCCGAACCCAACCCAAATAATCCAAAAACTCAATTCAAAATGACTTTTTTTTTTTACTATTTTTCTTATAATTCTTCACTTTTATCTCAATACTTCATCATTATCATACTAACATTGATATTAATATACATAAAACATCTTAATTCTCAAAATAAAATTCAATTTAACCCCAAAAATCTAATAAACCCTATATTTGGGTCAACTCGGAACAATCCGAATCCAACTCGACCCAACCCGAAAATTTTCAACCTGAAAACCCTCCAACCTGAACCCAACCCGAATCCAAAAATGCCCAATCCGAACTTAATTTTTCAGGTCGACTCGGGTTGGGTCGTCGGATCGGGTTCATTTTTGACACTCTTAGGAAGAGCTCAATGTTGCCGAGTTAGGCTCGTCCTTTCGACTCCCCTATAAGGAAATGATATAATCAGCCATCTAGTGGTCCTATACAGTTAGCCCCACAACTATTTGTGAGGTAAATTAAGAAGTTATAGTTGACCATTGTGGAAGAGGGTTATTTGTCTAGATTTGCCAATAATCAAGCCCTGCCATTATAGTAAGTTCTGTCTCGCAGTAACGAACTCAACCCTACCTTGGAGGTACCTTTCGACTCCCCTGAACAATATGCTAGGGGGCTTGAGGTCGATGAGGTTCCAAATGTTAGTGTCTTCTTGTCCACATAGTGGGTCAAGAATTCACAAAAATTGGATGGGGATTTGAAAGCTTCTCGTTCGAATAATGCTATCTTCGACATCAGCATACATCAGTAATAGAGATTCATAATTCATCCGGACTTAAATCACATGTTTCTAAGTTCGTATAAATCAACTACTTGGGATGTAAAGACCAGCATATTTCAGAAACAACTTTTTGAAAACTAATGCTCATTCCTAGATCCATTTTTCTTTCTCTTTGCAATAGAATCTACAAAACAATGCATCAATTATAATTTGTTTTACCAATTTTAATATGAAAACAAACTTCATGCTCTAATACGCCTTCCATAAAAACTCCCCTCATGCTGCGATCCTATCAATATTTCAACATAGTGAATACTAGAAAAAAAAATGATAAATCTAATTAGACACGTTAACTAGTAGGAGGTGACTGGTCCGATCCCAACACTACAAGAAAATTAGTCTATCATGACACACATAAATGTCCTTATAACATATTTATGGTGACATTAACATTTTGGTGACATCTATCAAAAACGCCCTATAAAGTGATGTCATCTTAGACCCTCCTCCATTTCCTGACATTTTATAATGTCGTTATACAATATCAATGCTAACATCAAAAGTGTCATAATTTAAAGATATAACGACACTCTAAAATGTCAAGCAAAGTCTTTTTTTAAGGACATTTATATATGTCGTGTTATCATCGTAACAGTGATAAAGCTAAATGTCACTAAAACTCATTTATTATGATATTTATATTTTTTACAAGGACAATAAAAAATGTCAGTAAAGATAATTTATAAAATCATTTTAAATGTCACCTTAACTAATCTATTATGACATTAACAACTGTCATTATAATTATTTATAAATATATTTAAACTGATCATTAATATTTATATAGAATATATAAGATAAATTCAATATTTGCACATCATCACGATTCATCAACCATTTAGAATAGAAAAAATTATAAAATATATTTTAAAGTGCAAATAGATAATCTAAATTCATCCAACAAATATTTGAGTCAAAGTTACAAATGCAAACTAACGACAAATTCTTTACATCCAAAACTAACAACACACTACACTCAAAATATTAAGTTTTGGAACAGTCTTATAAAATAAAAACTAACTAGGCAGACCATCTTCAACTGGCATATTGCTTCACAAAAATCCAAGTATCTATCACCTACAAATACAATAAATAAATTTGTATTAGTGAAATAAAACAATGAAGACAAAAAGTTAATAGAAATAATGATAAAGATTAAATAATGATAATAAGTGGGAGCAGCAAAAGCTTGAATGTGAAAGAGTGACCATAGGTTTTTGGGATAGGAGAGGTGATGAAAAAAATGCTAACATGAAGCATTGAGGGTTGATCTAGGAATTTTAGTGGTAGTTAAGACAAGCAACAATGAAGAAGTTTAAGAGATTCTAAATCCAAACCTCCATCTTTTTTCTAATACTTGAAGAACAAGCAGTAGCCGATGGTTCAGGGAACATTATGGTTTTCAGGTTCGAACCAATGTTCATAGCTCCTTAAGAATAAGAGAGGACTGAAGAGGTGTTTCTTCACATAAAAATGAAAATCTCCTACAATTAGTTTATGAAGCAGCCGATATATTGGACGTCAATGCCTAGAAGAATAGAGAACATGATTAAAGGAAGGAGGTGAAGCTATAGAAAAGGGGAGGAGAGGCTACTCCAGCACATCAAACATGCAGCCTCTAGAGAACTTGAAAGAGAACAACTCTAACCCTAAATTTGATCTACTGTAATCAAGTGCAGACTATATCTATGAACCATAACTATAAATTTTAATAGCTTAAAGGGATGTAAACTTACATATTTGCCACATGATCGCATACATTATGCCAATATAACTAATTCCACCTTTTAAATATATACCACATGCATCATGCAGCAGCCCAACTACACAAAGTACTTTTCTTGATACCTTGATAATAGTTTACTTGTGCAATATAAGTGCCCATCTTGAGCCTATACCAATTAAGAGCGACTAGGTATTCCATTTGGAGTCTCAATAACCTCCAGCATCCACTATATAGCAAGTATGCTCCCAAACATAAACAGCTAGAATAGATGAATTGCTGGAAATATCATAAAAAGATGCATGTTAAACTAAATAATATCAGACACTACAAGAAGGTTCAGAACTAAGAAATGACATCTTCCTTCTAGGGTACTCCGTTCTGTATCAATCAGAATAAGGTTTTAACTTGGAAGCTAATAGAAATTTAACTTGCTCGAGCACACTCATCCTTGTCTAAGAATCCTCTCTTAGATACAGACAAAAGCACAGATATAGCAAATTATTCTCTAAAACATTTTAGAAAGTTTAATGTGCAAAAGGCAAACTCTACCAGTTAGAAAGTTTGGGGATACTAAAACTCGTATAGAATTATAATATGAATAAGAAGAATTACCAATTTGTGTTGCACTTGAGCAAAAGATGTCCTTCCATTTCTATGCTCCTCGGTTTGTCTTGATAAAACCATTCAACTCTTATCTATAATGATTCTACAAAAAAATACTTATTCAAATAAGTTTAACAGTATGATAAATTGATTTTTTTTTTAAAAATGCATGTATACTAAATTTAACACTCACAACATAGTATGACTTACAATGCACAATATGAATGTATAGATATTAATTGCCATAACTCATAAATGACAACCATTTAGTGCGAGATAAGCCCTTAAAGAGTTGCTTAGAAGTATATATGATTCTTTAGCTTCTTTCTTTAGAAGGTCGAGAGGAAGACAAGGTTGTGATTAAAAGGTAAGTCTTTCTATATAGAATTACAATTAAAACCACGGAGCAAAGGTATATAAGTTGCAAAGTAATCCAATTTAGTGCACAACTACATAACAAATTTGGAACTTGAAGCAAAGGTATAACTGACTTTGATCAAGGGTGTGAGAAATTTATATGCTGTGAATAACGATGAAAAGACCCAAAGCATGTCTCAACTGCTCCATTCACCTTCCTATCGATATCAATTTTCCACAATGCTGTGAGATCCCGCTGCACCACAATATCATCATCTAAGAACACAAAAATAGTACACAAAAAACAATCAGTCTTACTTTCCATGGATTACTCTCACATCCAACAGGTCAATCCTATTGATACCAAACCTAGAAATCAATCAACCATATCCATGGATTACTCTCACATCCAACAGGTAGAGCAATTAAGATTGTGAAATCTTAGAAATTAGGAACACAACTTACTTAATTCCATTGCACTCCACTGTTAGTTTGCAATCGAAGCAACCCTACTGCTGGAAATCACGGGTAATACTTATTGCTGCCCACACCATCACCCAAATCCAAGAAATCTATCAACTAACCATATAATGAAATCCAAAATCAGTTCATAGGCTTACCCCAATTTAGTTTCCAATCACGGGTAGAAATCTTCATGTCGGACTAAGCAAGGAGATCAAACACTATCCCCAAAGGTAAGGAATGGATCTGCTGGCGCAGCACAATCAGAGGACGTCGGCGCCCATGGGAACAAATCAGTCGCGAATGAATCCAGGCAATCACTGGATCATGGGAACACGCACCCAATGTCACCGTGAGGGAGAGGCCGCGGATGGAAGATCGGGAACAAGGTACTGGATAGGCAGCGCTCAGGTGGCGCTCAGCAGCTTGGAATGATCCGCTGGACTCGATCCCAGCGATGGTAGCTAGGGCTCGAGATGGGAAAAGGAGTCAGAGATGGGAAGCGGCAACGAACACGAACGGCGGCGTCGATGGCTGGAAGCTATAGGCACCGGTATCTCACAGACAAGGTGCCACGATGATGCGTGAAGGTGAGATCGCGGTGGAAGAAACCTCTCCGTCGGTGATCTAGGGCAGAGACACAAGAGAGAGGAAGGGAGAAGAGGGTGTCAGTGGAGCACGCGGAAGGAAAGACTGCTGCCCGGCGATGAGCTCGTGGAGATCGGCGTGGTGGTGTGGACCAACGCCGACGATTAAGGGGTTGGAGGAGCAAAATCGGAGAAAGAAACGAAGGATCGGGGAAAAATGAGAAGGAATTGGGAAAAATCGATTAAATGCGTAGGTTTAGTTTAATCAAATCCAAATAGTTCTACGATGACATTATCAAAATTTGTCACCATAAATAGTCTAAAATGATATTTTAATATTTAAAATAATCTTTTTTGATATATGTCATTAAAAATTATTTATAATGACATTTATAATTAAATGTCATAAAGAAAGTGTCATAATAGATGATATTTCTAGTAGTGCAACATGGTAAACACTAGAGAATTCATGATAAATGGCCGTGGCGTGGTGGACATGTTTATGGAGGCACGACAAAGAAGCGAACGTCCAAGTCTCAGTAACTTTGGGTGTCTCTTCCTCATATGACTACTGTTTGTGTTCTCATCCTTGGTCTATTCTGCATAAAGTTGTGCTACTAGTAGGCCAGGTATAGAAGAACAGAAGTTTAAATTACAAGAAGAGACAAGTGCAACAAGCCCAAGAGCTTTAACCGTTCAATTCACTTTATTGATATGAAGGAAGAAGAGCTTGACATATTGATCAAAAGAATCTGAGTGGTAAACAACCTAAAGGATCATTCACTTCATCTGCTAAAAGATAGTGATCCTGTCCGGAATCTGAATCAGATGGACTGTCGGATGAAGTGGATGAAATGCTAACCGAGTCGTGATGTCCCGGAGGGGAGGGGGGGAGCTGAGATGGCTTCTGTGTTGACCAAGTCATCAAAAGTCTTTTGGTCAACGCTACTTGCAGCCAGCGACCAGATCGCTCCGGTTTCTAGCCCAGGGGGCGCCCTCGGATAGGACGCTGCTCGAGTTGTCGTGATCCAGAAGCGTAGATGGATAAGTCGAATGAAGAGCTGGATCTGATGAAACGGAGCCGGACGCATCATGGAGCCGGAAGTGACGGCACGAAACCAGATCCGACCTCGGCATGCTGGCCGGGATAAGACATCTACACACAGACCGAGATAGGACACAAGCATACAGGTCAGGATAGGGCAACAACACGAAGGCTAGACACAAAGCACACAGTCCGAAATACAACCGCGGCTCGCAGGCCGGGACACAATGCCGACGACACATAGATCGAGATTCAACCGCAGCTCGAAAGCCAAAACATAGTAGTGTTGTGCATTATGGTGGTAGCTCAGGATACGACACACAATTGGATCGACACGGGGTCAGCATACTATTGGAATGTATACTAAAAGCCTAGCTTTTGTAAACATTTATTTTGAAATAAACAATCACATTGGTTAAAAATATCTACATTTATGTTAAGTGTAGTTGTTCAATTAATTTATATCGTAGATAACATGGTGTGTGGTGTCACGCATAGAAGATCATATTATCAGTTCTTTATAAATTATATATAAACAGTTGCTCACGACTAAGATGGAAAGGAACAAACCGTCGGTAAAGTCGTAGTGTGATTAGGGATTAGTTTATCTTGACTAATAAATTACACTAGTACACTCTAAGTGTATTGAGTATGACCATTTTAGGTAAGTTCTTTTTATACTGACTTGATAAAAGAACTAGACCTTAGTTATTATAAAAGTGTGTGCTCTTAATCCTAATATAATAACAAACACATATATTTAGTATTTATTTCTTTGACTTATCAATGGGCGAGTTTTAGCTCGATAAATCAATAAGCCCGATAAGTTGGGAAATGATATTACTTATAGTGCGTGTTGTTGATTATAGAAGGAAACTGTGTCCTAGTAATCTAGGTTGAGAATGACCCCAAGAGGAGCTCATAAGGATTGTCATGTTAAACCCTGCAGGTGGACTTAGTCCGACATGACGATGAGGTTGAGTGATACTACTCTTGGACTAAGATATTAATTAAGTGAGTTGTCAGTAACTCATTTAATTAGTGGACATTCGACATCTTAAACACAGGGAGACTAACACACTCATAATAAGAAGGAGCCCAAAATGTAATTTGGAATTGGTGCGGTAGTTCAATAATAATTCTTTAGTGGTATGAATTATTATTGATGAAATTAAGTTGTGTGCTCGGGGCGAACACGAGAAGCTTATTTTCATCGGGAGACCAAAATCAATTCCTCCTCTCGGTCCCTATCGTAGCCTCTTGTATGTAGAGAATTATACCCACCTATACCCACCTTCTTACCCACTCTTTGGTGGTCGGCCAAGCTAGCTTGGAACCTAAGCTAGGGCCGACCAAGACCCAAGGATTGAGTCAAGATTAGTGGTCAGCCCTAGCTTGGAGTCCAAGCTAGGTGTGACCGGCCATATATAATATAAAAGGGATTTTATTTAAATTTTTTCTTATGTGGATAACATAGTTTTAAAAGAGAGTTTAAAATTTAAATCTTTCCTTTTATAGCTTTCTACAAAAGATTAAGAAAAGATTTGAAATCTTTCCTTATTTGTAGATTGAAAAGTGGATTTTAATTTTAATAAAACTTTCTTTTTTTGTAATCATGTTCATGATTTAAAAGAGAGTTTAAAAATTAAATATTTTCTTTTATAAGTTTTACAAAAGATTAAGAAACGAATAAGTATCTTTCCTTATTTATAGATTGAAAGGAGATTTTAATTTTAGAGATAACTTTCCTTTTCCACATGTTTAAAAGAAAGATTTTAATTTATAAAATTTCTTTTTATAATCCACCTTGAAGGGAAAAAATTATTAGAGAAATTTTTATTAAAAATTTCTGGAAACAAATTAGGAAGTTTTAATTCTTGTGAATAAAAACTTTCCTTGATGGAGAATTCTTTGTGGTCGGCCACTTTAATAAGAGAAAAGAAAATTGATTTTATCAATTAATTATTTCTTTTTCATGGCAAAGAAAATAAGAAAGTTTTATTAAACTTTCCTTATTTGCCGAGGCCAATGATTATAAAAGAGAGGGTAGAGGGGCCTTCAAAGTAATGACTCTATTCTATTTTTTTTTCCTCTCTTTTCCTCCTTGGTGGTGGCCAGCCCTATTGTTTTTCCTTCTTCCTTTTCTTTATTCTTCATTGGCTGGACCTTATAATCTCATGGAGCTTGAAGGTGGCCGGATTCTAGCTTGGAGAAGAAGGAGAGAAAGGAAGCATCCCTTGGAGCTTGGTGGTGGTGGCCGAACCACATCTATTCTTGAAGTACTTGTGGTGGCCGAATCTTGCAAGGAGAAGAAGGAGCTTTGGTGGTTCTCATCTCGGTAGATCGTTGCCCACACAACATCCGGGATAAGAAGAGGAATACGGTAGAAGATCAAGAGATTATTTGCTTACAAAGAAAGGTATAACTAGTAATTATTTTCCACATCATACTAGTTTTCTTTATATAGTTATTTTTGGAAATACCAAACACAAGAGACTTATAATTCTAGAGTTTTTGGATTTGTTTTGAATTTGTGTTTCTTTTGTTTTATTTTTCGAATTTGTGATTCGATTGTTCTTTTTGGTTAAACCTAGAGTTATATAAGGAAATTAAATATTAACTTTCCTTAAAAGACTTTGTCTAGGCGGTGGTGGATGCTCCCATACCCAAGAAGGTCATGTGCCTCGCCATGCAGTCCTGGAAGCCAATTTTGAAAATTAATATTTAATTAAATTTATAACATAGGTGAATTTAGATCAATAGTGTTAAGTTCCGCTTGCGATCTAAGTCTAAACAATTAAGAACAGATAAGTTAAATTTGAATCAATAATGTTAAGTTTCGTTTGTGATTCCTAATTTAACTTCTAAAGAACACAATAACTTGTTTAGGAAAGGTTCGACACTTGTACAAAATTTTTATACAGTGGAACTGGTACGATCTTCCTAGGACCAACCAACACATACAACAACGACAAAATCGAAACCGAGATGGAGTCGACACATGGACTGCTGACGCATGGACTACCGCCGTGTGATGGCTACGACAAGTAGAGGCTATCGGCGAAGGGGTTGAAATGTGTGGAGGCTGCCGACGAAGGGGTTGAAGTGTGTGGAGGCTGCCGGCGAAGGGGAAAGGAAGGTTGTGGCCGGTGTTGCGAGGAGAAGAAGGAAGAGGAAGGAGGCAGTCGTCGCCGGAGGCCGTCGATCGAGGGTGGCGGCGATAGAGGAAGCTGCCCTCCTCTTTTTTTGTTGGCGGCGGCAGAGAAATCCACGAAGAAGGAAGAAAAAACCCCTTGTTCATGTCGATGACGCTAGGAGGACAAGAAGAGGCGTGGCGGCTAACGTCGGCACCGGCGAGGAGTTTAATGTGAGGGAAAGAGGTCGACCCCCTTTCTTGGTGACGGACCAAAAAACATTGAAAAAAGGAGAGCCTTCAACATGATGAACAGTGCCACAAAAACCCCCAAAACCCTCCACATGTGAAAAGCCCAAATTACCCCTCCTCTTTTCCCTAATTTCCTTTTTACCCTATATTTGTATCACAAACCTCCCTTCAAGCCTAGTCCAATGAGGCGCAAGTCCGACTGACTAGACCCAACTAAACAAAAAACAAAATCCCTCCTGAATGTGGAGTCAAATCATCGTGTCAAGCAGGCAATCGGTTGAATGCCAAGTGAGAAACTGAGCGATACCAAGCCAGTGATCGATCAGATGTCGAGCGGGAGATCGAGTGACATTGAATAGGCGATCATGCGATGCTAAACCGAGCGATAGAGCGAATGCTGAGCGGGAGATCGAGCGATATCGAGTAGACGATCAAGCGATGCTAAACCGAGCGATAGAACAAATGCTGAGCAAGCGATAGGGGGCATGCCGAACGGGTGGAAAGACGATAGGCGGACGGTGTCAAACGCGCGATCGAGAAAATGTCGACCGAGAAACAGAGATAATGTCGTTCGGATGGAATGAGAACGAGCGAGCGATGTCGAGTGTGCAACTGAGAAAATATCGACCGAACGACAATAAATCGCGACTGGACAATCGAACAATGGTGGCTGGGTAATAGAGAGAATGATGGACGAGCAAAGCCATGAGCGCGACCGAGAAAAAATACCGACCAAGCGAGCGGGCCATCGAATAATGCCGACTTGATAATTGAAAAATGCTGACCTGGCAATCGAAAAATGCTGACCTGAATCAAAAAATGCTGAGCGGATCGAAAGATGATGGGCGAGCGATATCAAACGCGCGGTCGAGAAAATGTCAACCGAGCGACAATAAATCGCGACCGGGAAAAATGCCGACCGGTACAAAGCAAACAACTGAACAAATAACCAAGCGATATTGATCGGTTAACTAAGAGAAGGCCAACCTGGTGATCAAAAGAATGCCAAGTGAGCACGAAGCCTGTACGCTGGATAAACATGGAACTTGAGACCAAATGAGAATGGGAGCATAACCCGTGGATCGAGCGCTAATGCGAGTAGAGCATGTGGATGGAGCATGAATGGGAGCAGAATAATCAGGCGGTTATGCGAATGCCGTGAAAGGAGGAAAGTGGGTATCGACCGAGCAGCAAATGCGGGACAAAGTGATGAGTGAGATGTGAGGGACGAGTTCTGGGCAAAGCGGCAAGTGAGGCAGGAGTGGTGAGTGTCGGGCATAGCCATGATTGAGACGTGAATAGTGAGTGTCAGGCAGGTGAGTCGCAAACGATGAGCGCCGGACAGAGTGGCAAGTGGAGCGAATGTGATGAATGCCAGGCAAAGCAGCGAGTGAGGTGAGTATGGTGAGTGCCGGGCAGAGCTGCGAGTGAGCATTAAGTGCCGACCGAGCAACAACGGTGAGCGAAAACGCGAATTTAGAGTGTCGGACAGAGCGGCGAGTGAAACAAGTGTGATGAGTGCCAGGCAGAGCGGCGAGTGAGGCGAACCCCTGGCTAGGGAGTAACCCGACCGACTAGTAGTTGAGCGTGAGAGCCTAACCGGGAGATCGTTGGTCATGAGGGCACACTCACTTGTAACTCACCCTAAGGCGAGAGTCTAGAACCCGACCAGGAGGTCGTTGGTCGCGAGAGCATGCTCGCTTATAACTCACACTAGGGCGAGAGTCTGGAGGCGTGAGGGCATGCTCACTTATAACTCGCGCTGGGGCAAGAGTCTGGAGGCGTGAGAGTATGCTCACTTATAACTCGCGCCGGGGCGAGAGTCTGGAGGCGTGAGAGCATACTCACTTATAACTCGCACTGAAGCGAGAGTCTAGAGGCGTGAGAGCATGCTCACTTATAACTTGCATTGGGGAGAGATTTTGGAGGCGTGAGAGTATGCTCACTTATAACTCGTACTAAGGCGAGAGTCTGGAGCCCGATCGGGAGGTTGTTGGTCGCGAGAGCATGCTCGCTTATAACTCGCGCTGGGGCGAGAGTCTGGAGGCGTGAGAGCATGCTCACTTATAACTCGCACTGAGGCGAGAGTCTGGAAGCGTGAGAGTATGCTCACTTATAACTCGCGCTAGGGCGAGAGTCTAGAATCCTGACCGAGAGATGATCTAGAGGCCTGACTAGTACTTAATCTGAAGACTTGACCAAGAAGAAATATGAAGGCCTGGCTAAGTAGCAATTTGGAGGCCTAGCCAGGAATTGATCTGGATGTCTGACCAGGATTTGATCTGGCGATCTGACCAGGACTTGATCTGAAGGTCTGACCAAGAAGCAATATGGAGGTTTGACTAGGAATTGATCTGGAGGTCTAACTAGGAATTAATCTGGAGGTCTGACCAGGACTTAATCTGTAGACCTGACCAGGAATTGGTCTGGAAGCCCAACCGAGAGATCATTAGTGATACTCTGATCTGAGACCGGTGGTGATACTCTAATCTGAGACCAGTGGCAATAGCTTGACCCCGAATGGGGGAGGTGAAGTCCTAAAGTCCATAGAAGCTGAGCCCGTAGCAATATGAGGGAGAAGAACCTTTATCATACCTGACCATGAAATGGTGTCGACCGACTGAGGATCTATCTCGGTCTCTCAACTCCAAATGCCTGTGAAGTCAGGGAGAGAAATAGTGTCGATCCTGTGACTCCCAAATGTCCACAGAGTCAGGGAGAGAATAATCCTAACCGTCAAAGGAAGTGAAACTCATAGTCATACAAGGGAGTAGAGTCCATAGCGTTAAAAGGAAGTTGAGCACCGTGGGTGAAAGGAGCAGAACATGTAGACGTAAAAGGATGCAAAACAGATGGAGGATGCAGAGCATATAGTAATAATAGAGTGAAGCGCCTATAGCAGTAAGAGGATGCAGAGTCTCATGGTGAAGGGTGCAGAGCCTGTAGTAGTAAGAGGATGCAGAGCCTCATGGTGAAGGGTGCAGAGCCTATAACACACCTGATAGAGGAGCTGGGCTCCTAGTCCCTAATCGGAGAGTAAGACCCTTAGCCTGTAATTAAAGAGCGAGGTCCCTAGTCCTGAACGAGAAACTGTACTGCGATTCACTAACCGGGAAGTTGTGTCCCTAGTGTATGAGCGGGGAGCTGTGCCCCAAATGTCTGATCGGGGAGTTGGATCCCTAGTGTCCAATCAAAAATCGAAGATCCTAGTCTTTGATCAAGGAACTAGGATCTTACTCTCTTATCAGGGAGCTATAACAACCCCTATAACCGTAAAAAGGGAGCAGAGTTTGTAACGTACTTGACCAGGGAGCCGTGCCAACCGGCTAAGGGTTCATCTCGATCCCTTGACTCTCGAATACCCGTGGAGTCAAGGAAAAAACATAATGGAAAAACTAACTTATCGGCCAGTTGAAGCTCCAACTCAATTCCTCGACTCCCGAATACTCGTGGAGTGAGGGTGGAAGATAATACGTTCGTCAGGATCTTCCGAGACTGTGATAATGGCAAAGAACCTCCCAACGTAGTCCATCTTCACGTTCCAGAACAGGTGGAGAAGATTCTCACAGACGGTGCCAAATTGATCCTGTCCGGAATCTGAGTCGGATAGAGGTCGGCTACGCTGTCGCTGGTGTTGACAGAAGGTGATGGAGACCCTCAGTACTTCGAGAGCAGGCTCTCACGGGTTGCTGACAAGGGGCGATGACGACGATGACGAAGCGAGAGCTCCCTGCACACACGCAGACAAGCACCCTCCACATTAGGGACCAAGAACCAGGGAAAAAGTCCTCGGAGCAGGCCCTCCGACGCTCAAGTCAGGTACTTTTTCCCCAGAATAACAGTAAAGAAATGCAGAAAGTAGAAGATAGATGTGAAAAAGTTAGTGAGCGTATCTGTGCAAGGGAGAGGGCACCCCTTTTTATATGACCATGTGTACTTAGGGCTTCTGGCAAGCGTCAGGGGATGTCGGGTGTCAGACCTTATCTGGCGGTGGATGACACTTGACATCCTCTTATAGGTCGGAGGAAGGTTCTGTTATCAGCTAGTCACAGACCGTTAGAATATACCTTGACACACAATAGATATTCTCTGACAGGTGGTTACGATTCTCTGACTCTGTTGTCATTTTTGTTGATCGGGCATGAATAAAAGAACTCCTGACAACCAGCACTCGACGAGCATGACCTGGGTGCATATGAGTAGACCGCCATATCCTGACCAGGCGCATCAAGTTCTTATATATAAGTCTGCTGTGAGAAAACTCGACCGGTAGAGATGGTTCTTTCTCCTCCCTCCCTGTTCCTTATGTACCAGTTTGACTTCCCAACCTGGACATATCGACATAGCAACCATTCTGCATTCCCAACTTGGGCATCCTGACCGAGCCTCCATTCTGAAATCCCGACCTGGACCCCCTGACCGAGCATCTATTCTGAAATCCCGACTGAGCAACCTGTCTGAATTCACGACCTGAACCTCCTGACCGAACATCTATTCTGAAATCCCGACCCGGGCCTCCTGACCGAGTGTTAACTGGGTAGCAGCTTTAAAATTTAAGCCCCTCTGTGAAGTGATACACCTCCTCGACCTCTGACTACCACGCTCCTTTGATTTCTGACTGTCACATCCCCTTGACTTCTGACTGCCACGTCCTCTTGACTTCTGACTGTCACGTCCCCTTGACTTCTGACTGTCACGTCCCCTTGACTTCTGACTGTCACGTCTCCTGATCAAACTCTATTATTATGCACCATATATTATCGATCAGATTCTATCATTATACATCGTATCATATAGTAATCAGATGAAGCTTTCTATTCTACTTGAGGTAGCAGCCGTTTGTCAGATTAAAAGCTATATTAATTATTACAGAAAAACCAGCTATGTACCAAAAGGAAATGCATTTCAAACTTTAGAGGTAACATTGTAAGTAGAAGTGCTAAAGATTCCTGTCTAATTTTACCACTGGATGCATTTCAAACTTCTAATGAATGATTTAATCAAGAAGCTAGTAGATTTATATGTTGAAGGTCGACTACGGTCCTCACCATTATCACATAAGAAGTAAAGAACTAGAGAAGTGGAGAATGTGGATCAAGAAGATGCAATAACACGAAGAAGCAGAAAAAATCATCTTTTTCTTTGTCAAAAACTCAATTAATCAGTCTGGAACTTTTAGGGCGACCAAAATCACAAAGGAAAGGGAAACAAGAAGATAAAGTTGAACATAAGGCAAGCAGGACCGGCTCTAAAGAAGGGTGACATTGGGCCCATAATTTGAAAGGGCCCAATTTTTTTTTTTTTTAAGTATTATGTATTATATGCATGTAATTGGAATCTTGAATAGTTGGACCCAAATTCATATTTCAGAATTTTTTGACATTGTCTTTACTTTTATCTTTTTAAATATGTAATTAGGGTCTTGAGTAGTTGGGATTCAAATTTATTTTGGACTTTTTTTTTCACTCCAGACTTTTTTTTTTTTTTTTTTTTTTTTTTTTGTAGAAGGACCGGAGCTGAAGGCAAGTTGAAACCCTACTTCTGCAAGGAAGAAGCCGAGACGACAATGAATCCGTACCTGTTTTTATTTTGGTCCAATCGAACCGGGTTTATGGACACGACTCGGACTAGATCCGGATCAGAAGGGTATTCTTGTCAGTTCGTCAATAAGACACTAGGTGGAAACCCTAGCGAGTCCAACTAAGAACACTATAAAAGGTTCGTGTGTTGGGGCTTCAACTGGCGGCTGAGAAGGAGGTGATCGAGGAAAGGCGGCGCGATGCAGATCTTCGTGAAGACGCTCACGGGGAAGACCATCACTTTAGAGGTCGAGAGCAGCGATACCATCGACAACGTCAAGGCTAAGATCCAAGACAAGGAAGGTGCTTATCACTCGTTCCGTCCGCTTCACTTGTTCGATCTTATTTGATACTTTTCCGGTTTGATTTTGCTCATTTTTTCCGGATTCTAGGGATTCCTCCGGACCAGCAGAGGCTGATCTTTGCTGGTAAGCAGCTCGAGGATGGACGGACCCTCGCTGACTACAATATCCAGAAAGGTTCGGTTTTTATAATCTGTACTTGGTTTTACTATCTCTTTTCGTAATCATGCGAATCATTTTGGTCGCTTCGTGGGTATTAGAGTCTACACTGCATCTTGTGCTGAGGCTGAGGGGTGGAATCATTGAACCTTCTCTCATGGCTCTTGCTAGGAAGTACAACCAAGAGAAGATGATATGCAGAAAGTATGTTTGCTTTCTCTCTTTTTTTGTTCCTTTTTTTGTGCTTTGCTTTGTTTGATTGCCTTTGCTGTCCTATGTGATCCGATACGGACTTATTGAATGCCAATTAAGATATTTGTAAACGGAACTATGGGTTAAATTCTTCAAACTACAATTGTGCTGTAGAGGTTGCCATGGATCCAAATGTCGACGCGCGTTTACTTTGTCAGCTCCTTTGAATTCTACGTCTTTAAATATATCTTGTAGTGCATCCATAGCATAAATAAAAATGCATTTGTTAGGACCTGATACATGTGCAGATTGCATTTCTTTTTAAGAAGATAATTTAATAATATGCTAATGAAATAGAAGATCTAGAGATGGTGCATGTTTATGTAAGAGTATCAATTTGGATGTTAGTGCATATCAAGCCATTACTAATAAATTTGGTTTTGATCACAAAGAGCATGATCACATTTGCTTTCTAAAGTTAATGTTCTATTTTCATTTAAGGTCAAATATACAACCTTTGCTAGTTTAGTCAAATTGAAAAACTTGTAGATTCTGTTGCAAAACATATGCAAGGTTAAAATTATGTTTTTCATCTTGATGTAATTTATCAAAATAGATTTACTTCAATTGTGTGATTTATATGATAAATGCCAAGGGACTCTTTTTCTGATGAGTTAAATTTCTGAGGCAAATTAATATTCTGACCCTCCAAATGCAAATTCAATCTTATTATTTACATACTGATGATGTTTTAGAAACTTGAAATACTGTAATTTGCTGATTACAGTATTGATTTTATTTTAATTGATATTATGTTATATTTGAATGTATGATTATTGTTCATACACTACATGTGATTGAGTATTCAGATGGGTGAATCCCATGGTTCAAGTGCAATGCAGTTGCAACTGTTTTATCTAAACAAATTAACTGTTGTAACTGTAACCTTCTTTTTGTTTCATCAGGTGTTATGCACGGTTGCATCCAAGGGCTGTCAATTGCCGGAAAAAGAAGTGTGGCCACAGCAATCAGGTAATATTTATGGTTTTTTTTTTCTTAAAAACAAATTCGGTCGTACTAGTTGTTCGTTCAAGCGTGATCCATGCCTTCACAATTTGCAGTTGAGGCCCAAGAAAAAGATCAAGTAAACTGCTAGAATGGTTGGATTCGAGGTGCTTTGAAAGAAGATTAGCAATAGTTTGAATATTGAGTGCTATCGGAGCATACTGTCTCTGTTCTTTTTGGATGTTTAGACAAATATTTCTATTTGGTTCTGTGGTTGCCTAATGAGATTTGACTGCGCAAGTTTGCTAGTTTCTTCTCTCCAATTTCCTGAAACAAGGAGTTTAGCATGAAGAGCTTCTACAAGATAGTACTGAAGTAGATTATTTCTTATAAACTATGCATTTAATAAAGTGAAATATTTTTGTACTTAATTAAGCTTGAGTAGATAAAATAATTTTCAATTTTTAATTGATAGAAATGAGTATATATATGTATATATATATATATATAATATTTAGATTTTTTTAATTACCTGGCTAGAAAACGAACTCACGCCTATCTCATCTCACTGATACATAAAAAGGGGCAATCCTCTAAATCACAAAAAGTGATCTAGAGATCTGCTCTCCTCATCTCGACTGCTGCAAGCTGCCCCTTAAGCTATCTGCGAATTAACCGGCGGCGCGTCTTCCACCTGCGCCGATCTCGTCTTCTGGCAGGTTTTGCTGTCCCGATACTTTCTCCTGGAACATCCTGATCCGATCCCACGCCTGGTCGTCGCCCACCCCAATCAAAGACCTATCCTTCGCCTAGATGCGTCAAAATCGCATCTTAATTGACCATTACCCGTATGCCTTCGTCCTCAAGGCCTGCGCTTCGGTTCGTTGGCTCATTCACGGTTAATGGATCGATCAGCTTTTACTGCAAGAGCGGCAAGATTGCGTCCGCTCCGAAGCTGGACGATGTTTCTCGGTTCAAGGATTCGGTGCGTGGCTGCAAATCAGAGGCTCGAAATCTGTTCGACGCGATGCCGGAGTGGGATGCCTTCTTCTTGACTATCTTGATCAATGGACATGGGACAAGGACGTAGCGTGCTGGAATTCCTTGGTCAATGGGTAATGTTGGATTGGGGACGATAAGCCCTGCCAAAGAACTGTTTGACAAAATGCCCCCAAAGAAATGTGAGAAGCTGGACATTCTTGCACATGGCTACTTGCACATGGAGATGCAAAACAAACTTTGGAGCTCTTCCAATTGTGCAAAAAGGCGGGTCCCACCGCCCAGCGGCCCGCTAGGCCTGACCCGACAGGGATCCTAGGAGGAGAACTTTGGAGCTCTTCCAAGTTCCAATGGATGGTCGTCGGTGTTGTCAGAGCTGATCAAGTCTGCTATCGGTGCCATTTCTGCATATTAGCAGTTGGGCGTCCTTGATGAAGGGCAATGGATAGAGACTGTTGGATGTTGTCGTGGAGACATCACTAGTCGATGCAAACATTAGTTGGGGGATCTGAATCATGCTGGTTTGCTTGTTTGTCATGTCCAAGAGTATGGTGACATGGCCAAATCAGCAATCTTAAAAGAAAATATAATAACAATCAAACCTTATTTCACTATATAAGATCAGCAGTCTAAATGAGACTACAAAATAAAAGTTAAACACTCGACTAATATTGAAGCCAAGAGTAGCTGTGATTACAAAGAAACATAGCACAAGAACTTGCCATATGGTGATTCCATGCCTACTATCAACTAGATTGATATCTGTACATTGTGTCAGGCAAAAACTACCAGAAGGAACTTAAAAAAAAAAGAGAGAGAGAAATACTACATTGGATCAATGATCAACTATCCTAAATAAATCAAAATACAAATTACATGCTGGGGAAACTGTACAAGTGTGGAAATGCTGCTTCAGACAAGCAACTCTCCACGGCTAAGGGGAGTCCTATTTGACAGAGAACAAAAGAATGTGGTCAATGGACGCACCAGGAATGGAGGGATATGGTGGCATGGCTGCTGCACTTGCTCATCAGCCTTGAAACACTGCCGGTCTAGTCTTGAGCCAATGCATCATCTCCTTGTCCAGGGGACATTTATTGAGGACGGCGTCCAGCATTGGACTGCCAAAAAATTTAGGGTTGCTCTTGAATAGCCATATTCGATCTTTCGGCCATGGCCTTTGCGGTTCTTTCTCCTATTACCACCATTACAATGTTTTCATAATCAGATCATTCAACATGAATCTTTGCAAAATCGATTGAGAATCAAATCATTCAACATAAATTGTAATTGCATAATGTGAATAGGGAACACACTCACCATCCGTGACATCATAAATCGCACAGTTCGTAAACTGTAATGTTCTCGCAATGGCTTTTGAGTCTTTGCATAGTAGGAGGAGAAATCGGGCAGCGACAAGCAACCTTTGCGAGCTCTCACTAGTCGACAGTCTGGGTCAGCATTCATCTGGCTGTACCAATAGATCAACTGACCCAAGCAATAATTCTCACCATACGTCTTGCAATATTCCTGGAAGCCTGACCCCATTTTATCAGCATACTTGGGACCCAAATCTAGGGGGCTGATGTAGACTGGGGGAGATGTAACAGACTTGTACTTCTGCATCCATGCTTCAAAATGTCAAACATGGCCTAAATTTTCTCTTTTCATGTACAACCATTTAATGCCTACTTACCCGAATCTTAAAAAACACTTTTGTATAAGCATATATATGAATCAAGTCAGCAGCAGCATCATGCCGACACTTCTTGCTACATGGAAAATTTCGTAACTCATCCCTCAACCTGATAAAAGAATGTACTATAGTAAGAATCTAAATGTAGCAAAGTAATTGGGAGACAAGATACATTTCGCAACTAAGACTTGCCATAACAAAGACTTGCGGAGTGCAGTCTCAATGTTATCGGAACCAGATGGATCATGAGCTTGAATGTTGGATTTGAGATCGATAAGTAGATTTGGTTCTAAATGAGGTGTCATGGAATGCAGCAAGTCCTCAACCAAGGAACCCTCCCCTTTCCAGAGGACTGAAACCATTCCTTCTGCAGTAAGTTTTTCAATCGGTGGCGGAGCATTCTTGGCATCCTCAAACACACACCTCATGACATACTTTACCTGCATAGTCCCGCAATGATCAATATATAGTGAAAATTAGTTTAAGGAAAAATCATGAACACCCAAAACAGTGGTAAAAAGTGCAATCACTCTGAAAGAATCCTCCTATAAATCCATTAGTTCTAATAAGAAGTGGTGCGACAATGAAGCAGTTTGAAAATGAACTTAGAGCTAAAGCTAACAACAAATACAGTGGAACAAATATCTCTAATCTAAGATCAAAAAATTTCAAGGGTAACCAAAATATCTAGGCCATGAGTGATGTCGCATTAATTGTTAGATAAAAACAGCATTCAAGAGAATTTAATCAACCACCAGCACATTATCATCATTTTTTTTGAGCATTCATACACAGATAAAAGATTTAAAATATCCAATTACTTTCCTAAATCACAATTTGATGTCAAAATTTGGTCCCCCATATTACTAGAAACTAGAATTCACACTACTGTCATGTTTCCTTCGGAAAGAGAGAAGAGTTTTTTTTTTTTGTAAAATTAATGATTTCTTTGTAAGGAGTTAAATGGAAGGGAGAGGATAGGTAAATTTGGGCAAGTTTTCTTTCAAAACATTGCCTAAATCAGACAAGACTCCTTTTTGTGTGTGATAACCACAGTGATCATTTTTGCTTCATTGGTTAGTGCAGCACAGGAGCAAAGAATCTTTTCATTGTTGGGACCACGACCAGTTCCAATACCCCCAAGCCAGACGACAACAGTTGTTGTTCCATTAATAAAAGAAAACATGGAGAAAGAATGTATTTTACTTCCCCATATTTTCTCCCACCATCCCCCTCCTTTTGTTGCTTCTCTCATTCCCCACCCTCCTAGGAAACACAGTTGACACTGCCCTTGTCAAATTGGTAGTTGGGAAGGTTGCCAAAAAGGAAAAAAGGCTTGTGGGGGGTCTGGTAAACGACAATTGTAGAACAACAAACTTGGCAATGAAGACGAGGGCAAAGATGGACTTTCCTTTACCTTTGTTCCTCCTCTCAGAAGGAATAAGGACAAAAAAATGTTAAGTTACTTCCCTTTGCTTTCTTCCACCGACCCTCCTTTCTTCTCCTTTCTCATTCTCCACCTTTCCAAGGAAACAGTGACAAGGTTATCTTGGAAGGAGTTATGCACTTTGGCCTTAGGTTAAGCTCATGGCATGACTTATGAGCAACCGCATGAATACATGCATCTCAATGTAGGAAGAAAGGATGACATTTTTGCCAGAGAGAGAGAGAGAGAGAGAGAGAGAATACCTTATTAAGAGTGAGTGCAATATTCTGAAGCCTTGCATTATATACACCCTCAGCCTGAATATCAAAGAGAAGGTTAACACTCGAAGGAAAACAGACAGAACAAACAGGATAACAGAACATGGATCTCAGCACGACCTGAATCTCAGCATCATTCTTCTCAACCTCAAGGCATATGTCTGAAAAAAATTTCCTCTTTTCCTCTAAATTATGCTTCAGAATTTCATCAGGTAGTTTTTTCCTCTCAAAGTTTATGAACCTCACCTTCATTGGGACAGGGATCATCAACTGATGGACCAAAATATAGAAAACAAAAATGCAAGGTAGTAAGAGAAATCACCAGATGAGCCGAGTAAGCAACAAGCCAATCAGGTAATCCGTCAAGCAAACAAGGTCCCAGACCAGCCCTTGCCAGGTCAAGATAATCATCTTGTACGATAATATTAGCATCACAAGCCTCTAGCATTAACTTATGACGATCTAGAACTCCATGAGAATCCCTCAAAACCTGATGCATTACATAAGGTGGTCAAAATTTAATTTCAGTGAACTCAGAACCAGCAATCGATGAATAAAAGATTGCAAAAAAAAAAAAAAGGGATGTGGAATCAGCAGTGCCCCCATAGGCCAAGTGTGGCCAATTGGCACCTCAAAAATCTGATCAATAACATAATTCAGTCACTGCACATTTTCTCTATTACTTGCCTTCTCAAATGCTCCTTCCCCAGCCAGATTCAGATAGCTCCCTCTGCAAACTTGACTACCACACAAACAAACCGACGCTTCATATTCTTCCTTGCTCTGCATAGAATGAAGACGTTACACAATGGAGAATGGGGATACCCTAGTTAAATAGGACAATACATTTCGCTGGCTTGATGCACACCTCTGTCACAGAGTTGTAATCAAAGGTGATTTCTTCACCATAACCAATTGGTACTAGAGAATAAATACCAATTTGGTATTGACCATCCACAGCTGTAACTCTGATCCAGAATAATAAACAGTTAAAACATACATTTTGAGACAACATCAGTGCCAGGTTTCAATGAATAAATATCACATTCACTAGATAAATAATGAAAATTAAGTTGGAAAAAAAACAAGTACAAATAAAACAAAGTATTTCTGTTAAGATTTGTGTGAAGAATAAGTCGTAGTTCACGCATTCTAGCTGACAGAGAAGATTACACATGGATCTTAGACATATAGGAAAGTAAGATCAGTTTAGAAGTTTTTGCTAGTAATGCATGAACAGAAAAGGCTGTCTCCTGTTTACATAGATTAATATTTTTCTTTTTTCCTTTTTAACATGAAAAAAAAACTACTGCCAGCTAGTGCATGACTGTCTCAAAAATATCGTAAAAAGATGATTGTCAAGTCAAAATATGTATCACCAAAGTTGTATAAAGAGATGTAAGAAAATCCAGGCACAGAGCACAGTAGAAAGTTAGCATGCTGCTGAAGCTTGTCCTTGATATTAATAAAAGCATTGCTATTACAAGAAGATTACACAATCATTCAGTGTGTCGTGGTGGATCATAAAAGAATAAACCCACAGAGAACTAGTCTAGAAATATGAGCAAGATCAGTTTTATCATGGAACCATGCTGAAAATTAAAAATAGTAATTCTTTCAAAACACAAATAGCCATCTGGAGAAAGGTCTATAGAAGATATCGCTTACTTTGCTTCACAATTCGGCCTGCATGAGTGACAAATTCTGCTTGCATAATTTGCTTTGTGCATAGCATCAACAACAACAAGATCATACCCGTGAAGATCACCCTATTATATAAAAATTAGAAAATTAGCTGTTTGAATGAAATGCAACAAACTAGTATTTGGCTTGATAATTCACATCAAGCAACAATAATCACCTTTGGCCTCTCCAGATATATGTTGTAAAATTCAGGAGCTGGTTCTTGACTATTTTTCTGCAGGGACCGAATACCATCCTGCTTTTCATACCATTTCCAAGCTGGATAGACCTGAATTTAAACAAAATGAAACATCTAAGCTTGAGCAGCGAAATTAAAGTAAAAGATTTCCAGTATTACCCAGCAACTCATCATAGAATAGAAACACAGTTACACAGTACACTACACTAGGACTTCCTATTGCTATGATTAAGGTCCTAAAAATTTCACTCTGCGGGTTCCATTTTCTCTATAGGCGAGCATGGTGAAAGGAATGTTTGCTTGTAGTCACCAGAGTAAAAGAGAGTTGTATTATAAAGAATATTATTATATTATCTTAAGATAAGTTCAGATTTGAATTCTTAAAGATGCTTTCATGTTGAATAGCATGAAAAACTAAACCAAGTGACCCAGATTATCTGCTAAAATTTTAAGTGATCTACAGACATTTGCCTCACTAATTTATGATGAAACTTACAAATTTATACTTCCATGTATAAAAGAAAGCCAGAAAAGTATACCTCTCCTAAAAACTCAACAACAAAATCATCTTGTTCAAATCCTTCCTTCTTATTACATACAACTCCAAGGCCCTGATACAACAAACAAATATCAAGATTAACAAAATGGGAACCACATTGAAAAGGATCCTATCTAGTTTCGTGCACCTAATTTGGAAGTACCTTTCTATAAGAAACGTAGTTATCATCCGGGCGACTCCTCATGGCCTTTATGACGGCCTGGCACATTTTCAATGACCGCTTGTCACCTCCTTCCTCTGCATTCATTTGCATTTCTTCTAAAACAGGCCGCAAAGGATAAACCATAGGGGTGTTACCAGAACCAGTAAATTGTCTGACTTGCTTATTCAATGTTCGGAGAATAGACTGGCAGAACAGTGCAGGTAGTATCAAATATTCAATAATGCAAATAATATAAAGGGAAGAAGACTTTAAATGTAATCCATACACATTCATAATACCTCGTCTATAAATGTATGTCTATCTGTAAGAGTCCATTCTGGCTCGTCTGGCATAGTATCCAAGAGGAGGTTATGTGTATAAGGATCTATGCCATATACTTCTTGCTCTATAACTTCAACTCCAAGAGATTTCCTGGGTTTATATTCCTTAACCTCAGGGATTTCCATATCTGACTCCTCAATACCATTCTTTTGTGCCAATAGTTTGTCAGAGTAATCATCAGGTAATGCAACTTGCATTTTCCTTCGTACTTCCTCCCTGTCTGCTACAATAAGATATTTGTCAATGATTTCATACTTTCTAGTAACAGGAGGAACAAGGCCAGCTTTAGTCATGCGAGCACCCCATTCCCGGTCATATATTGCTGCTGACTCAATGGACTCCTCCAATTTGCAGAAGAAATCTCCTCTTGACTCCCATGTTGAATTTCCTGTATGAACTTCCATGTCACTTTCCGTATCAGAAGCAGTACTCTCATCTTCACTCCTTTCATCTTCATCAGAGAAATCATTTTCATGCTCTTCAGATGTTTCACTTTCAGAATCCATATCTCTCTTCTTTAGTTTGGAGAGACTCCTTTTAATTTCACGATCAAATGCAGAAGCTTTATTATCTGTTCCTCCATCGCAATAAAATGCACTCTTATTTGTGGCCTTCTTTTCACCCAAAGTCCTATTTTGTTTCTTTTTGTATTTTTCAGATATATATGCTCCTGCATCAGAATTGTCTTTGGCTGCCTTTGCCATCTCATCTCTTTCACTAATCAACCTTGGGTTGTCCAACTTCTTTATCAATTGAAGGAAATAAAAGATAATCTTTTTCATGTCTCCATCATTCTGTCTTTTTGATCTACAGAAATGTGAACAGTTTAGTTAAAAGCTGCTGTGGGAGTACAAAAATTCTGATACACAATGTTCTAAGTAACTGGATAAATTAAGTAGAATTTAATCTCAAAAGGGTAGTTTATAGCTACCAAGACCGACATAATGAGAACACCATACAAACATTTAATGCTTCAAAAGATCTGGTGAAAAGAATTCAGATTTTTCATTTTCTAACAAAAGCAAAAATCTAATATCTTACTTAAACGCATCACAACACATCCGACTAATATCATCCTTGATAGAGCTCAAGCCATGTCGCACATAATAACCACTTTTCATCCTATCTTCAATTTTTGAAATCTGAAATAGAAATCAAACACCAAGTGATGTGAAAACATAATCCATATCTAAACATGGTCTTTATTGCAGGTATCAAAATAAATAAATAAAGACAGCTCGGTACACGAAACTCCCGCCAATGCGAGGTTCCAGGAAAGGGTCAATTGTACGTAGCAAGTATTTTGCAAGAGGTTGTTTCCGAGAATCGAACCTGTGCGCACGACAACAACTTTACCGTTGCGCCAAGGCTCCCCTTCTATTACAGGTATCAAAATAAAATAAATAAATAGATAAATTGAAATACAATAATTTTGGGAATACTTTAGGTATAAAGATTTCGGACTTGCTCCCCCTTGTGATACTCCTCAAACTACTGGCAATAAACTCCTCCATCTTTTTATAACTATTCTCAGACTTCCTATGCAACCAACGTCTCATTTGTGCATCCCTAGATAGAAGTTCTGAAGACCTTCTAGAATCAAGTAACTTGGGTCGCTTGTAAAACCCCTGCTTGAACTGGAGGCCTGAAATACTGTTTCTATTGAAGGAATTAGGCTCGTCAATGGCAAAATTTCCTAGATCATCAGAATCATCCAGATAACCATTCAAGGAGCGATAAGTTCTCGACAATGGGAAATTGTTTTCAGCTATCTGCCTTAGGCTTCTCGTTTTTGAATGAGATTCCTCAAAAAATTTTGTTTTGGCTGAACCTGATCTTCCTATCCACATAACTTTTGGATATTTAATTTGTAATTCTTTAAACTGACAGCATCCTCTGATGTCAACAAAAGATATGTGTGGAAACAGCTGGAGGACCTCTTCAACAACACTAGTAGTAACATTGACACAGCCCATTAAACTTATGGATGTAAGATTTTTCCTGCCAAAACCACCCTGTGAGACGAGCTAAAATTAGTATTTATGACTTAAATAAACAAGTTTAAACAAACTGTAAGTGCACATACCATAAGCATGCGAAATACAGCATCTGTACACTTTGGTCCGACGGAGGACAAATCAGCATTTTTGCAGATATTTCTGTAAAAATTTACTGATGTATTCCAATGTTTACATGTTGCAGCAGAGTAGACAAGAGACTTCATATCACTCTTTAGGAAGTGAAATGTCCTAGCAAGAATAGGTGCATTCAACAGACCCCAGTTTTCATTCTCTGCCAGTGAAGTAGTAACAATATCCGCAAAGATATCAGATTCGCAATATAAATCCTCAAACGATAAATCAAGCTTCTCTTTCATCAGTATAGCCTCCCCCATTTCAGAGTCCTCATCACTATCCCCAATGAGCAATCGAGGTCTTTTTCCATCATGGTACATCACATCCTCTGCATAAAAGCATAGGATTAAGTCACAAAAAAATGTTGGGCTCAGCTATATGAATCTTATCCTACCACTGAATTATATTCAAGGAACAAAAAATCCAGAAACTAACAGTATAGAACAGGTAGCACATGCCTAGTGCTCTAGTGCATAGATAACACAACGAACAAATGATCATAAAGCAGAAATATCTACTATCCAATTTTTATGAAAACCATACAAATATATGGCAATAAAAGGATTTATACAACTCAGAGATGAGACCATCATCCTCACGTGTTTTACATATCTGTGTTTATAGCACAGTTTCCAAAACAACTACTCCAAATCAGAATCTGCAGGAGGCATTCCTAGATTTACCAAGGAATGAGAGAAGCCTCTGAGGTATACTAGAACACAGTAGAAATGGCCAGAAATACCTTGTATCTAACAGATTCAGTTGGAAATACCAGAATGAAAAGGCCAAAATTGTTTTTTTTTTTTTTTTTGCTTGTTTTTTGAAGGCTTGGTGACAGCAGATACTTTGAGAAGATGAAAGAGAGTGTGAGGGATTAGCAGCAAAGGCAAACACTCAAAATTGAGATTGACAGTAGGTGCAACAAAGTTTAGCAGTGAAAATACAACATAGACGAGCAGCTATGGTATGTGAGACACTTGAGGCTAAGAGACAAACAAGTAAAATAACAACCAAGCATTACCCCATAAGTGGAGTTGACTATATGGATCTTCCTATGTAATTGGACTATATCCCCTATTATATCATTATCTATATTTAAATAAATTTTATTCTGTTTTATCATTACTAACCAAGTCTTCTTTGGTCTACCTCTTCCTTGTACAATATGTGTATTTATCATAATTTTACATCGTTAAACTGGAGCATTTATTGCTCTTCTAAATACAAGTATGTGCGTACCATTGAAATATGTCTCTTGGAGTTTTCTCTCAATAGGTGCAATTCTGACTTTCTCTTTAATATTCTTATTTCTAGCATCTTCATCTATGCGACTCTCGTGTGCTCGAGTCATAACCCAACATTCAAATTCTTATAGCATAGCAGGTGTAACCGTCGTTCTATAGAAATTCCCTTTAAATTTTAGAAGTACCTTACCATCACAAAAAAGCACCTAACGCTCTCCTCCATTTCAAGTATCCTACTTGTATTTTATATAAAACATCTCTCAACCTCTCCATCCTTTTGTAAAAATAATCATAAATACTTGAAAACACATAACTCGTCATTTTCTATCTTAGCAATTGTCTTACTATGTCTACTATATTGCTAAACATAAATTTTATATATTATATTTATTCTACTAAACTTAAAACATTTTACTTTCAGTGTTTCCTACCAAAAATCAAGTTTAGCTTTTATTTATTCACGTGTCTCATCTACGAAAACAATATAAAACAACATACACCATGGTAACATGTCTTAGATGTGTCTGATGAGTTGATCCATGATTAGTATAAAAAGATAAGGACTTAAAATTGCTCATTGATATAACCCTATCTTTATAGGAAACTTTTAGGTTAATCTTTCACTCTTGTCATTACATCCTCATACATATCCTTAATCGTTTCAATATATGTAATGCTAACACCTCTCTTTTCTAGAATTCTCTATATAATTTTCCATACAACTCTGTCATAAATTTTTTCTAAATCGATGAATATCATGTGTAAGACTTGCTTCTTTTTCTATTATTTTTCAATTAGTTATTTGAGAATATGTATAACTTCTATTGTCGACTTTGCAAGTATGAATCCAAATTAATTTTTTATTGTTTCCTTCGTTAGTCTTTTTTATCACTATTTTTTAAATTTTCATAGTATGACTCATTATTTTAATGCCGTTAAAATTCACTAATTTTGTACGTCTCCTTTCTTTTTATCCAGAGGAACTAGAGTAATTACACTCCACTAATCAAGTATTTTTTTTTCATTTTTAATTTCAGGCTGAATAGCTTTGTAAATCATTCAATAACTTGCTTTCCTAAGCAATTCCATACCCTATCAGAATATCATTTGATCCAACAACTTTTCCATTTAAAGCCTCTTCCACTTCTAAAGTTTCAATTCTTCAATAAAAATTTAAATTTCTATACTCCTCTAACATACTTAAATTATCTAAATTACATTTGCATGTTCATTAAAAAATTGATGAAAATACCTCTTCCTCTTTTATTTCCTCACCATGCACCAGTACCCTATTGTATTTATCTTTATTGCATTTTATTTGGATAATATATCTTGTCTTCCTCTCTCTCACTTCAAGTATTTTACAGATGTCCCCATTCCCTTCTTTCTTACAAGTGTACAATAATATTTTATTTCTCATACTTTAACTTACACCACTTGATTCTAAGAGTCGTGCACATTTTCCTTCTATTGATATTTGTGACTTATTGTTCCCATTTTTAAGCATAACCAAATATTCTTCTCTTTTCTTAAAAAACATATTAACTATTATAAGTTCATATGTTACCGCAAAATCCAACATAGTTTTTCTTTTTCATTTCTTATTCCAAAACTATAACCCCGCACTCTATCATATTCCTCATTTCTTAATCCTACATGCCCATTTAGATCTCCTCCTATTAAAAATATCTTATTTGATGAAATTTTTTATTCTACCTCATCTAAGTATTCCCAATACATATATTTGGTGTCTTCATCTAATCCTATTTGATGTGCATATATACTAATTATATTAATAATTTTTTTCACCGCCACTATTTTATGAGTTATAACCCTATCGCCTTCCTAACTACTAATAATTCATCTTTTAACGAGCTATCTAAAACAATGCATACTCCATTACTTTATTTCTTGTTGTACTCTTTTACATATACCATAACTTAAAACCTAAATTCTCAGTTCAGCAAATTGGCTAATATATTAATCACATTACACTATTAGACCAAAGTAATGGAAATTCAAATCTTTGTCAGAGCCTACATGGTTTCCTATACCTTGTATACAAAAGCAAAGAGGTTTTCACCAATATTATTAGGGACTGAGAGTGGGTCTTGAAGTTAGAGCATCACCATATTGGAGATGAAGAGGTCTTAGCGAAAAATGTCACAACAGAAGAGGGACTTAATCATCTGGAAGCCTTCCTTAGTGAAGGATACATCACACAAGTAATGTTGTAATGTATGTAATATTTAGTGCATATGTTGGCTTTAGTGGCCACGACAAAAAGTGGGCGAACAAGAGTATCTGGGAAAGGGATTATAGAGTATTCTAATATATATAATCCATATTAATTAACTAATACATCACATTATATTCATATAGGCCTGATATAATCGTTTACTTAGATTAATTGTTTTAGAATTTAAAAATGCCAAAGAAAATTTCTAAAATTTAAAAATTATTCAATAGCAAGAATCACATTCCAAGCCAAGGTTTTATTCCCCTGACAAACGAGATGTGTTGGTCATGTTGTTGCTAGTGTCGATGGTTGTGTTGAGCGCCAACCTAAGCAAAGGAGAGGAGAGGAGAGTTGTGTAGCGATTAGAAGTCTCATAGAGTGCCTTGGACAAGTTGTATTCATGAAAGTCATTGTCTCATGCACAACCGTGATCTACAAAGCTATCATCTCACGTCATAAAAACCATTATCATATGCTCACAACTCTCACAACGTTCGTAGAAGCCCTCGTCTCATGGAAATCATTGTTGATGTTTTTATACGTGTAGGATTGGCGCTCGGGTCAAGCACCAAACCTAAACAAAAGAGGGTGAAACAAGATGATCATGACACATGATAGATGCACTTCATCCATTTGTTCATCTCAATTTCACATGTTGATTTGCAAGCAGATTACGATGTTGTCCTCATGCTGACCAACATGGAACAATATTATAAACCATGTCCAATATTTCTAATTGCTAAATAAATATTGAAATAACAAAATATTAAAAATAAGTAATGAAATTCAATATGCATAAGTGTTATCAGCTTCTACCAGGTGTTACTAGTATGCTCATTCTTAATACTAAATAAAATGAATAGAATATAATATTAAACATATTAAAGTTACTGAATTGAAGATAATTTTAGTATCACCTTTAACTATGGCTAATATTCATTGTTAAATTAAAGAAATGTCAGATGATATTATTATATGAGTTTGGATCACTTACAGTTCCATATCATTGTATTCACATTATAAATTTTATCAACTGATTTCCTGCCCAATCCTACCAATATGGTATTGGTGACAGAGCCATAAGAATCCAATTCCTTATACTAGTGATCAGTGTAACTTAATGGTCACATGTATAACGAATTCGACAGAATATATAACAAAGAATGAGCATACTACCCAACACATCAATAAGAATCAAACCTGATTTCCAGATAGTATTGCTTGACAAATTATGAGCTAACACAGCTGAGCTTTTTGTGATAGCTGAGTTAAATGGGAAATGTTTATCCATTTCCTTCTTTGGTTGCTTTGCAATGATCCATGGATCCAAAACCTCATTGATAGCAGCAGCAAACTCCCGGTTCTTATATGACCTCATGACAAGTTCATGCAGCTTACCGCGTGTAAAGCCAACAAACTGAGGATGTGAGTCATGAAGTGAATGAGAAGCACTACTAGCACTGTTTAGCAATGACTGCTCAAGGGTATAACAACCTTTTTCAGATGGTGTGCCTGCCCCATCTTCAGTATTTATAGGTTTGGAAGATATCAGTTTCTTAGTTATTGGAAGCCAAGTATTGTCATTCTTCCTAAAGACACTGCTATGCTCCAATATAGTACCTTTACCAACTAAATCTTGCAATTCCAAATATGAGAAAGGTCCATGTTCACAGCTAGCACCATCTAGATAGAACCAATCACCTAGATCAACAGATAAATCATCGATAGTGCAAATCCGATCCCTTGGAACATTGAGGACAGCCTGGCATCGATGCAGCATCTGTAGGTCATGTTCATGTGCCTTCTTTGAACGAGAGGGCTCTTCACGAAGCAAATTCCTTTCACAACTAGAGTGTGATCGCGAAGATCTTGAAGGGTGCAACTCAATGCTTCTAACCTTTCCAGAAGGTTCTGAAGAAACATGATCATTTACAACACAAGCATTTATTCGAACTACAGGAAGAATTATACCCTTCATAGCCCTAAGGGGCAAAGGCTTAGTCTGGATTGATCTGCTAGCAACTGCATTTTTACTTGAATCATTACCATTATCACTATTGTCATCAGATGATGCAAAACTCCATACTGGCAGATCAAGCCTTTTACTCCGGGAAGGATAATAGAGATCGTCCTTTCTTTGCCGACGAGGATCCTCATTATCAGACTTTGGCATCTTACAAAGAGGATAACCTTCATTGATTACAAATTTCCGTCTGCAAGATCGTTCGAGGTTAACCTCATCATTTCTCTTCCAGTCACCACCTTTGCAAAACCACCTCCCAGAAAACCAATCACTACAACTACCACCAGGAACAAAATGATCCATCTCTGAAGGTGCAAAAACTGGCCTGATTTCAGTCATTTGTGTTGAGAAGTTTTCTTGATCTATAGCAACTCCATTTCTTGGGTATGGTAATGGTGTTTGAGCCTTGAATCGCGAGAAACCTACAAACCACACATAGATAATAAAATAATTAAAAGAATAAATCAAAATTGAAGAGACAGTCTAGTTCTTGCAGTTTCGAAGTCGTTACTTATTAGTCTTTCAAAAAAATATCAGAGTCAAAGAGTATGGAATATCCATTCTGGTAACCATAAGAAACTTCAACAAAAATGTGCAAGCATTTTTACCATCTTCCAACATCAGCTCTCCTGTTTTGTGATATAAAGATTTATATCATTTTACCTATTCTTGATTTAGGGGGTGCTTGGTTTGCGGAAGAGAATGGGAATAGGAATGGGATTCATTGAAGTAAATAATGGGAATGGGGGGTTTCAATCCGATTCCCATTCCCCTCATTTTACTTGGTAATGGCCCAATCCTATATTTGGGGGTTTGAATCCATGGGACCCACCATCAATACCCAAAACCAAACACCAACTTTCAATCTCATTCCCATTCCTCACTTCCATTCCATCCAACCAAGCACTCCCTTAAAGGAATCATGGAAGTAGTAGGAGATACAAGACTAAAGTAGCCAGTAAGTAATTAAAAACGAGAAAGAGGAAAGGAAGGTGACAAGACATAAATTTATATTGTCATTTTTCTATTTCTTTTTGGAAACTGAAAAGGAGAGAATAACTGGAGAATCATGAGCTAATTCTTGCATATTCAAACTACAGAATATCAAAGGAGGTTCTTTGTATGTATTCATATAGTCATATAGATGTGACAATAGCAATGTAGAATACCTTCGGATTGACACCAGTTCTCCCAGTCCACATACCCAAACGATGTACTCAGTGCTTCTGTGAGATAGCAAAATTTCAAAAAATAAAATAAAATTAGGTTCGACATTTGACATAAAATGGAGTAGCTTATCACGACTCATTAAGAAAAGCTGAAAGTTATTTAATCAACTTGAAAACATTCTAGTGTAGGCTTTTTCTTGTTTTAAAGGAGTAGAATCTGCAGAGTCTGGGCAAAAACAGACCTTACACTGCATCTAATATTAAGGGCTTAGGAAAAAAACAGCAGAATCAATAAAGTTACCTCCAATAATCTCAAGCTCTTTTCCATCTACAATACTGTAACCATCCAACAACATTTCTACCCTCTCATCTATATGGTAAGCTTGGATAGGTTCTGGTAGAATTGAAGGTTCATCTGTACCAAAATCCTGTTGCAGAGGCATGGAATTGGATGTTTCCTGACATAGAACTGCAGCATCAACTAACAAATTCCCTGGGGCTTCTGGAGGACTTACCATCTGGGTTACAACATCTGATACAATAGAGGGAAAGTTTATTGTCACCAAGGGGGAAACTGCATTTTCGACAGTAACCCACCTATCACTGTCAGCATGCTTTATCAGATGATCAGAAAGGAGGACTCCATTATCCACTAGCCATTTCAGATCAACTAACTTTGAAGGTCCTTGTTCAGTGCCAAAATGATCAAGATAAAACCATTTTCCAGCATCAAAATCAGATGATATGGGATCACGGGGTGGAGTATCTGATATATCCATATCCTCTTCCATTGATGATGCATCTTCAAATGCTCCTGGAGTGGAAGGTGGTGGCGGAGGAAGAACAGGTGGAGGAGGAGGAGGAGGAAGATGAGGTGGTGGAGGAGGAGGTGGAATCTCAATAGACTGTCTATTTGAATTCTGTAACAGCTTTTCCTTGCTGAGTTTATCAGCAATACTTCTGTCAGCATTGCTCTTATTTGACTTACAATTAATTATATTTTTTTCACCATGATCCTTTCCTCCCACTCTGTCATCATTTCTGCTGGATTGAAGCTTTTCACTAACTTTATTTTTCTTGCTTGATTCTCGATGATCAGCAGAATGTCGGATATCATGTGGATGTGGTGACCGCTCTGAGTGCATTGGAGTTCGGTCTCTGTGGCCATGGTGACGAACCCGTGAATGTGGAGATCGGTTGGAACGGCTCGGAGTGTGATCCCTATGATCAAAACGGCGACTCTTCTCATGTGGGGACCAGTTGATGCATCGAGGACTATGGTCTTTGCTGTCAGAGTGGTGGCTGTGCTCTTTTGATGACTTCTCTGAATGGCCTGGACTGCGGCATTGTCTATCATGAGTACCTCCAGAAGAAAAGGATGGATCAGTGAGCCTAGAAGACGAATACTTGCTGGAAGCAGAGGAAGATTCAGTTCTATGGCATCTATAAGAATTACCAGAGCGATTAACTTCTTCAGCCCTCCGAGTAGTCCTTGATCCTGAATGATCAGACAAATTAGAATGCTGTCTATCATGCTTAACCTCACCTGACAATTTCCTAGCATCCCTGTCAGACGCACCACCATCCCATCTCAATGATGGTCTCTTCCTAGAGTCAATATCACTTGGGCGTCTATCACTTCTCTGGTGACTGCTCTCTGGGGAATAATCCCAGTCATGCTTCCGCAATCTCTCTAGTACTTCATTTTTATCCACATCGGCCTTCCTTCCTTTGCTTGAGTGACCCTGTGTCTTATCCGGTTCTGCTGCTCTCTTCCATTTATCTGGAACAAACTCCCCTCTTTCCAGCTCTGATTTGCTCCGTCGATCTGAAAATGATTCTCCTCTTGCCACTTCATCTCCCAATCGTCTTCCTCCCACCACAACCTCACTTTTCCATAATTTCCTGGGAACAAACTCTCCCTTCTCAATTTCACCATTTCGGAGCTCCTCCTTCTCCAATTCCCCATTAAGGAGTTCCCCTTCCTCCAACTCCCCTTTCCGATGCTTCTCCAGCACAAACTCCCCTTTTTCCAACTCCACCTTCTTATCCAGCTTCAGATCTTTTTCACCACCAGACTCACCTTTCCTCTCGCCATTCCTCGCACACTTTTCCGTCGTAAAGGGATTCGAAGCCAGCATGTATTTGCCCCCACAGAGTGACTCCGGAATCGGGAGGCGCTCCATGATTCGCTGCGAGGGTGCACACGCGACTCCCCCCTCTCCCATGGAATTCACGGGAACCCTAGATCGGGGTCCAGAGATAGACCCGAGCAGTCAAAACCCTACCCTCTGACTGCTCCGGGGCTCTCAACGCTCATCTCGAGGTCAGCACTGCCTGCATCCGAGCTCCAAGATCGAAACCCTAACACGGGAAAAAAAAATCTTTTCAGCGACAGCAAGTCATATACTAATCGAGCGCCAAGACGAAAGACAATGCAAGGATTCCAGCACGCGGGAACTGGGAACCGAAATTCCGCAAGGGAAATCCTACAATTCGAGAAGAAAGAAAGGATTACAAGGGAGCGGCATCGGAAGGAGCTCACCGGCAGGAGATCGATGGAGCGGAGTTGTCGATCCGGGAATCTGCGGAGGAAGTGATGCCGAATCGGAGGTGATGCCGCTCTCTTCCTCCGGCTTTTCCGCTTCTAGTGGCTTCCGGCGCCCTACTTCGCCGTTACCTTGTTGGATCGCCCGCTCTGTCGCACGCGCGGGGGAGACGACGAAAGAATTGCAATGTTTTATTAAATCTTGCTCCGCCCCGAATATATATATAACTGTGTTCGACCATTTTAGGATTAAGACTTCGTTATGATTTTTTTTTTTCATATTTCAGGAGTAAAAATGATTTTCTATCCCTTCAATTCAAATCAACTGTATTAATCTATTTATCTTTTTCTGTTTTTATTATCTTCTGTTTCTTTTATTCTAGTTTTTTTATTCCTCCTCTATCTTCTAGTCAAATGATTAACTAAGTAATATCATATCTTAGCCGACGAATCAGGTCCTATAAAAATGTCCTCCTCTGCTTAGGAATTATAGTAGTAAAAACCGATTCATTCACTCTCAGTCCAACTCTAAATTAATATAGAAAAATAAATTTATTAATCTTAACAACTGAATAATATATAAGAAATAACATACACCCGACTAATTTTATAATGACAATATCAGTATTTAGCCAACTATCCATCCCAACAAATTAATAGTCACTAAATAGTTATAATTAAGGTGGAACCGCTACCTTAGGGGTCCGGCCCCACAAATATCTAGAGGGGGTAAATCTTTAAAGCACAGCAGACCGAGGTTTTACGTCTGTGTGCAACTGGCGACCCTCGACCCCTAAACCTCCGTTGCAAACGTCAAGCACCCTTCCAACTGATCCAACCCATGGAGGCATAGTCACTAAATAGTGAATATTCAAGTAGTAGTAAAATATACTTTGGATAATTCATCCAAATAATTCTTTGTCTACTTTCACGTTGACATGAAATTTTGTTATCTTATTTATATCTTGGATGAATAATAGTAAAATTATTAGCTTGTGATCAAAAGATTATAGATTTGAATTATAAAAATAATCTTTTATAAAAAGTAAAGTAAGATTATGTATAATAAATCTTTCGTTGGAACTCCGTATGATAAGAACCTTGTGCATTGAATTGTTCTTTTTTTATTCATACTCTAGTTGGAATGATATTAAATTATCATCTGAATATTCATGATTCGATATCTAATTATGATATATTTATAGGATTTTTTTTCTAAATAAAATATATAATCATGAAATGTTAAATTTTGTATTGTCCGCTGTGAACATTTTCAATTTACTATGACGTTATATATATACACCCTCGCGTGTGAAAGTCCTATTTATGTTACATTCTTTTTTTTTTTTTTTTTGGTTAATAGTCTCTTCCTATTAAATATGCTCTTATCCAATTTGTTTCATAGTTTTTCTTTATTACGACGCTCGTGGTCCCGCTATCATCGCTTTACAAATGACTCGCTTAAATCCGCCATTACTACATGCTCACAACTCCATTGGGGGACGCAAATCTCTCTCAATCTATCTTCTAAGTTCCAAGGCATATCATATCTAGCTAGGGATGTAAACTGATCGAACCGAGTCGAACAGTATTAGGCTCGAGCTCGGCTCATTTAAGTTATATTCGGATTCGAGTTTGAATCGAACTTTTATTACAAGGCTCGAGCCCGGCTCGTTTTGGAATGATCAAGCTCGTGAATAGTTCGAGCTCGGCTTGTTATTAGCTTCAATTCATTAAGCGAGCTCGAGCTCGTTTTCAGACTCATTTTAGAACTCATTTTTTTGACTCGTTTTAAAGCTCGTTTTAGAATTTATTTTTTGGCTCGTTTTAGAGCTCATTTTTTGACTCGATTTAAGACTTGTTTTAAGACTCGTTTTTGGCTCGTGAGCCTACAAACGAACATGTTCACGAGCTCACGAGCCGAATATCCTTAAGCTCGAGCTCGGCTCGATAAAACTGTCGAGCTCAAAATTGAGCTTGAGCTCGGCTCGATAAGATAAACGAACGAACTCGAACGAGCTTTTTATCGAACCGAACTCCGAATAACCTACGAACCTTTTGGTTCATTTACATCCCTATATCTAGCTCCTTATTAGTATTTACTTTCTCAAACATTGTTAATCATCTTAAACGTTCATTTGGTCACGTTGCTATTTTTTCTAAAAGTGGTGAAGGTAATTAGCTAGGAATGTTATTATTGACAAAAAAAAGACTCTGTATTATCATGTGTAACATAGAGACCATTAGTATCAGGTCAAGGAAGAATCCATAGAGAGAAATAGTAAAAAATCGATAGCAAAGTGTGTGTAGAAAAATACAACATCACATATCTCCGTCTATAGATAGAGACCTCTTTTTATAGTGACACTGTTGTATCTATGCACGCATCTCAAAGCATTTACATGCTTTCCAAAGCACTCCTAAAAAAGGGCAAGTTATAAACTAATGATGCCACTTTTTTTAAAATAAGTTCACAAATTTCTATGATTTGATAGGATGGAAGCTTCGAAAGCACGATTTATCTATAGGATATTCTTTGTCTTTCGTGACACAAACTTCCAAAAAGTGTGCGAAGGTGTTGGGTTTGGGGCCCACACTAGGCCGACTGACCACCATTTAAAAGGGTTGATATCTCGGTCTTGAAGAATATGGGCATTGACCTAGTTTGCATTAGACCTATCTAGTGGCTTCAAAGGAACGCTATGTCATATCGACCCATAGCCCAGATCGACAGACGAGTTGGTTGAGTTACTTAATACTTAGCAATGAGGTTTACTCGCTTGTCCCCGAGTTAAGGCACAAAATCCGATCAATCAGAAGGTCCGGTCGACCAAGTTCTCGCTACTCCATGCACTCTACCTACACGTAAGATGATCTGCACTCGAGCTTCGAAGCTCGGTCGACCACTCACACCAGACTGACAATACAAGGCCTGATCGGCCACGCAAATCTGACCGGCAATTCAAGGTTCGATCGACCGCATGGGATGTTCAGGCGCACCCCTGCTCTTATTGGTGATATTGACCAATTCTTGACTTTAATTGTCAGGCCAACCAGTCTTTCCTGCCATGACTTGCTTTTTGAAGGTGTTGGTCCCTTAATGACCGGCTAGAGGGCGCGTGAATAGCTTGCACAATAAAAACAAATCCTTCTTGACTTTATAGCTATATTAACATAAATACTTGTACAAAAGAAAACTAATTAAAGAAAAAAAGGCTCAGAGAATTTATTTGGTTATACCCGGAGAGGTTGTTAATCAAAGGAAGATGAAAAGCTCACTAAACAATCTCTTTCAGGCGGAGAAGCCTCTTACAACAGTTAAAACACTCAATTACAGAACAAGACTAAAGAATAATCAATTACAAGTGTTGTTCTACCTTCTAAGACCATGACTATATTTATAGCCCTGGTTGGGGGCGCCTAGAAGGGTTTCAGGCGTCTGGAGAGGGATAAACTTCTATACCTATCGCAATGGCTCGCGACAACTGGCGTTTGGATGAAATTCATGGTCCGGCCGCCTGGACCATGCAGATAACGCTCCCCCTGGGCAAGGCGCCCAACTATAATTTCC
Source organism: Zingiber officinale (assembly GCF_018446385.1). Lineage (NCBI taxonomy): Eukaryota > Viridiplantae > Streptophyta > Magnoliopsida > Zingiberales > Zingiberaceae > Zingiber > Zingiber officinale. The sequence continues at coordinate 110,888,435 of NC_055997.1, forward strand.
TGATTTATCTCCAATAAGTAAGAGGTCAAGTCTCGGTAAAGTCAAAAAAAATGTCCTCTTGCAGTGACCAACTATAGTTTCCTGATTTATCTCCTTATAGATAATTATAAGACTGACTATATGAAATCGCTAGGACGACGAATTTCACCCAAAGATCTAATAAACAAACAAAGATACAAAAGTAATGAACTCAAATATGTAAACAAGTTGGCACTTGAAACTTTTACAAAGATAATTTATTTTAGAAAATATTCATAATTTTTATATCATATACCTAATTTAATTTAGTTATCTTATACTTATAATATTTTATTTTATTTGTATATATTCTCATGTAATTTATTGTTGAGTTAAATAATATGGCCTATTTATGCCCAAGGATATGTGGTGAATATGCACCAAAATTTGTAAAACAACTACTTGAATAGTTGAATACAAAGTTTAAATATTTGCTAGTATTTGCTATTCTATTTGTCTTCAAAATCAACCTTGAACTTTTATACAACAAGTTTTTTATCAAAAAGAGCGGTCATATTTCTTTATTTATCAAAATAAGCATTCTAGTTTTAAAACTATCAAAAAGAACATCAAAAATAGTGTTATTCTCTTCCTACCCCTCCCGCCAACCTCCTAAATCCCTTTTCTCCAGAGGTCGTTTTCCGATGCATCCGAACCATAATTTAAGATTTATAAATCAAAAGTTATTTGTATGGTTTGAATGCACGTCACCTCATCATAGGTCTCACCTTATCTCTCTCTTTCCTCTTTATGTTCTGATGTTGACAACTTCAACATGAACCTCTTTTTGTTTTGCCATATCTCTTCCTGCATTTATGTAGCATTGCAATAGAGTAAGTAGAGAGCTTGAGTTTTGTCGTAAGGTATTAAAGAGGCATTAAAGAGTGCTACTTCAAAGGTTACTGATTTGAAGAAAATTGACATAGAAGGATAAATTTCAAGCAAGACTACATTTAGTAGAAGAAGAGAGATACAATTTAGTTATGTACATATAGTATTTGCTACAAATTGGTCTGTAATATCAAGAAAGACTAGGATGTTATTCTTTAATCAAAAGGAATGTTTGACATTATATCTACTTTCACCTCGCTCAACTATTCCTGTTAATTACAATTTTGTCGATATCCAAAAATCCTAGGTCCATCAGTGGGTTTCAGTCAAAATCCACTGATGAACCTACAGAGATCAAATTGCACCCAAATCAATTTCTATGGATTTCTGATGTATTAAGGACTATAACGGTGTCGTCTATTGTTGACTTAGATCTCTCCAAAGTCGATCTAATCTTACGATAAATTTCAGCCATAACGTGGGTCTGATATAGGAAAATATCAAACCCACAGTGGGCCTGATATGGGATAATATCAGACCCACGCTGGACCTGATATGAGATTATATTAAGCCCAATGGTAAGCCTGATATGGGAAAATATCATGCTCTTTTTAATCCTGATATGAGAATTGTATAGTTGAATTATTTTCTGATAAATTTTTAGCCAGAATGTGGGTCTAATATGACATATTAAAACCAACATGGGCCTAATATAATACCATATCAGAACCAACATGGGCTTGATATGCTCCCATTTCAGGACCAACGTGGGCCTGATATGCTTCCATATCATACCCTTTTTAATCGTGATATGAGAATCATATAATGGATTAATTACATGAATAACATATAGACTTGTAAATTGAGTTTAAAATGTAAGTTCTGACATAAAAAATTGGATTTTGTTGAGCTTATAAATTTAAAGTCCACATGGAGTAGTTGATTGAAATCCAACAGCTACACTCCTTTGTGCCAAATGACATGACACGAGACTTTAATTGACAGTGGTTAAAACCAAGGTTTGACACCTATCTACCTTCTCTTCACTCAACCCTTCCTATTGATTTCTATTTTGATAAATCCAAATACCCTTGGTCCATCAGTGTATTTTGGTTAAAATCCACTAATCAATTATGAAAATCTAGTATAAACACATGCTTTATTGTTGGTTGCTTTTTGAATTTTAACACCACTAAATTTTACATTATAACTTTGCTAACTTAGTTTGGAATTGATTTTTCAGGGATGACTATATTACTGAAGAAATTATCTCTGAAATATGAAATGCGCTTGATGCAAATTCTATTGTGGAATAGGGAGTTGATATAGTAGAATTATCTAGAACTAACATTCCATCTACTTCTGAGTATACGGGTGTGGGTAATACAAATAGAAATACAATCAATTTGACTTTTGATTTAAATGAAGAAGGAAGTCACCTAGAAGATGAGATTCAAAATCCTGATATGATACTTGTCAAATACTTTGATTCTACTTGGAGTGAGAAGGAAGAGCATCATATCCCGATTTTAGAGGAATTACAATGCAATATACAAGAATTCTTAGCTAATAATATGTAGATTGAATGATATAAATTTCCCCCATAGCAGTAAAATGACTTAGAGGAGGAGTTCACAATTATTAATGATCCATATGTTGGAATGTATACTGAAAGCCTAAGCTTTGTAAACATTTATTATGAATAAAGAATCACATTTGGTCTAATTGTCTACATTTGTTTGTAGTTGTTCATTTAATTTATATTGTAGATAACATAGTATGTGGTGTCACATACAGAAGATGATGTTATCAGTACCTTATAAATTATAAACAGTAGCTCACGACCAAAATGGAAAAGGAACAAACCATTAGAAGGTCGTAGTGTAACTAGGTATTAGTTTATCTTGACTATATAATTACACTAGTGCACTCAGAGTGTATTGAGTAGGACCATTTGAGGTCGTTTCTTTTATACTGACTTTATAAAGGAACAAAGACCTCAGTTATTATGGAAGTGTGTGCTCTTAATCCTAATATAATAACAAGCACATATATTTGATATTTATTTCTTTAATTTATCAATGGGTGAGATTTAGTTCGTTGAATCAATAAACCCGATAAGTTGGGAAATGGTATTACTTATAGTGTGTGTTGTTGATTATAGAAGGAAGCGTGTCCTAGAGATACTAGGTTGATAATGTCCTCAAGAGGAGCTCATAAAATTGTCATGTTAAACCCTGCGGTGGACTTAGTCCGACATGACAATAAGGTTGAGTGGTACTACTCTTGGACTTAGATATTAATTAAATGAGTTGTCGAACTCACTTAATTAGTGGACATTCGATATCTTAAACACAGGGAGACTAACACACTCATAATAAGAAGGAGCCCAAAAATGTAATTTGGGATTGGTGCGGTAGTTCAATGATAGTTCTCTAGTGGAATGAATTATCATTGATAAAATTAAGTTGTGTGTTCGGGGCGAACACGGGATGCTTAATTTTATCGGGAGACCAAAACCAATTCCTCCTCTCGGTCCCTATCGTAGCCTCTTATTTATAGAGTTCTATACCCACCTATACCCACCTTCTATACCCACCCAATAGGGGTCGGCCAAGCTAGCTTGGGAACCAAGCTAGGGCCGGCCTAGGTATATTATTGGGTGGCCGGCCCTAGCTTGAACCCAAGCTAGTGGGGGCCGGCCAAATTAAATTAAAAAGGGATTTTAATTTTAATTTTTATTATAATGTGGAAGATATAATTTAAAGAGAATTAGAATTAAAATATCTCTCTTGTAAAAGATTTACAAAAGATTAAAGAAAGAGATTAGATCTCTTTCCTTATTTGTAGATTGGAGAGATGTTTTATTTTCTCTTTAAAATTATTCACATGTTAATAAAATTAAAATTATAGATATTTCCTTTTATTAACCATGAAGAGATTTTAAAGAGAAATTTTATTTTTTAAAATTTCCGGAAACAAATTAGGAAGTTTTAATTGTTGATTAAAACTTGTCCTCTTTTGTTTTCCAATGATGTGGCCGGCCACTTGAAATTGATTTAGGAAATTTTATTTTATTTCTCTCAATTAAATCAAGTCAAGGAAATTAAGGAAAATTTATTGTAATTAAATTTCCTAATTTGCCTAGGCCAAGGAATATAAAAGAAGGGGTGAGGGTGCCTTCAGGAGACAAACCTCTATTGTTTTCTCTCCTTTTTCCTTGGTGTGGTCGGCCATTACCTCTCCCTCTCTTCCTCTTGTGGTGGCAGAATACTTCATCTCTCTTGGAGTTCTTGTGGTGGCGGATACTACTTGGAGAAGAAGAAGAAGGAGAGAAAGTTAGCATCTCTTGGAGCTTGGTTAGTATTTTGATTTTCTTCTTTGGTAAAGTTCTTCCTTTGTGGCGAACCTTGCTTGGAGGAGAAGAAGGTGGTTGGTGGTTTCTCATCTTGGTAGATCGTTGCCCACACAACGTCCGAGGTTAGAAGAGGAATACGGTAGAAGATCAAGAGGTTTTTCTACAAGGTATAATTAGTAATTTTTATTTCCGCATCATGCTAGTTATTTATGGAAATAATACCAAATACAAGAGGCTTATGATCTAGTATTTCGAATATGTTTTTCGATGTTGTGTTCTTTTGTTTTCTTTCTTTTCCTTGTGATTTGATTGTTCTCTTTGGTTAACCTAAAGTTATTTTAGGAAATTAAATATTAGCTTTCTATTAAAGGTTTTGTCTAGTCGGTGGTGGTTGCTCCCATATCCAAGAAGGCCATGTGCCTCGCCACGTCAGTACTGGGAACCTTTTATGGAAATTAGTATTTAATGGAATTAATAACTTAAGGAGACTTGGGTCGAACGTGTTAAGTTCCGCAGGAGATCCAAGTTAAAACCTAAAAGAACAAATAGATTAAGTTTTGGATCAAACGTGTTAAGTTCCGCAGGCGATCCAAAATTTAATTTAAAAGAACACATGGTAGCTAGGAAAAAGGTTCAGACCTTTGTACAAAATTTTTGTACAGTGGAACCTCTAGGTTTTCCGAGTAGCAACCAACACCATATATTCTAAATTCTCGATTGCTGTAAAGGCCTATAGGAGAGGCAAGAGATGTGGATGAATTTTTCATTGGATAAATTTTTTTCTTCTCGACAAGAGTTCAAGAATGCACATGTAAAGCATGCCATGAATAAAAATATGAGATATAACCCAGTTGAAGCCCTAGTAAATAAGGTGAAAGTAGTATGCTTTAAGTAACCATATACATGGAGAGGGTTAGGCGGGGTGATTTAGAGTTTACTATTACAAAATATGTAAAAGAACAACAATTTAGTATTGGTGCAATATCCTCTAGGTCAAGGTTGACTAGGTTGACTAAGCTTGAGTTGACTCAAGTTTAAGTCTCGATGTTTAGGTTTCGATGTTTGACAATATATGGAGATTGCAGGAGAAATCGTCCGATTGTGAAAATTATTGATACAATTCCCCTCTGGTCAAGGTTTGACCAATTTGATCTGAAGAAAAGTTAAGTAGGTTAAGGTTGACCAAATACTTGACTGGGAAAGTCCTAATTGGAGGTTAGGCAAAGGCAAGTCCTAGTGAGTGAAGTCAGCCAGTTGAAAAACCCCAATGAGTGAAGTTGGGTAGTGGGAAAATCCTGGTGAGCGAAGGTAGGTGAAAATCCTACTGAGTAAGATAGGTAAAAGTCTTGGTGAGTGAAGCTTAACAGTTGAAAGTTCTATTAAGTGAAGCTAGACAGATAGAAAATCTTATTGAGTGAAGCTAGGTGAAAGTCCTGGTGAGTGAAGCCAGGCAGTTGAAAGTCCTAGCGAGTGAAGATAGGCAGAAGGAAAGTCCTGGTGAGTAAAGCCAGACACATGGAAATTCAGGTGGGTCAAAGTTGACCGAACACCAGGTGTTGGGGAACTCCAAGTGGGTCATAGAGTACCGGACACTTGGCACGAGACAGTAAGTCTAAGTGGGTCAAAGTTGACCGGGCACTTGACAAGATAGAAAAGTTCAAGTGGGTCAAAGGATTGACCGGACACTTGGTGATGAAGTCCCAGTAGGTCAAGGTTGACCACATGCTAGGCACGAGGAGTCTCAACAGGTCACGGTTGACCGGATATTGGGTTTGGGAGCCCTAGACTTGACTTGAGCAAGCTAGGGCTGGTCAATTTGATCGAGTGATCAAATTGGACCAAACTCAATCGATCAGCTGATCGATTGTGCATAGTGCTACGACAAACAGCAACCTAACCGATAAGTCGATCGATTGGGAGCCCTTGTTGCGAGCACAGAGAGTAGCCTAATTAATCGTCCGATCAATTGGGCACCGCCAATCGATCGGTCGATCTATTAGGGGTTAGTTTTCTCGCGTGATCGCGAGAAAGCCTGAATCGATCGGTCGATCGATTCAGGTAGTTTCCAATAGAGCACAGAGACGTTCTGAATCGATTAGCCAATCGATTCAAGCCTCCCCAATCGATTGAGATATGACTATTGCGAAGGAAAGCATACAAAAACCTTCTTCCTCGCAGCGATTCGATAGTCCGTTTACTCTCCACTCCTCGCGATCATTTCTCACAGGTTTACGCTAGTTCTTGAAGCTTCTTGGAGCAAAATATTGTTGTACTTCCAAGGTCAAGAGTCGTTTCACACAAGAAGAAGAAGCTAGCTAGAGTTTCATTTGTGTAAAATCTTGTAAGATTTTCTTTGTATTTGCTTCTTCTTTTCTTCTTGTTGTATTGAGAGATAGTACAAGGCTTCTCCACCTTCGGTAGTTACCGAGAAGGAGTGTTTTTCATAGTGGAGAGTGCGTCGTGTGTGGATTCTTGGATTAGTCACCTCTTCTTGAGGTGAATATCAAGTAAATCTATGTGTTAGCGTTGTGAGTCTTGTTTCAAGTTCTTTCCGCTGTATATCATCATCGCAAAGCAAGCAAATGAACATGATGAGCTATTCACCTCCCCCCTAGCTATAAATTGACCCTAACATGTAGCACCGTAAGGGAAAGTGTTTATCATCAAGTCTGCTCTTCCTCATTTGTAGCATCTTTTCTTGAAGAGTAATTTGTTTCTAACAAATAGTACAAAACCAACTATGATTATATCTAATATAAAAGCTAGGTTTAGCATAACCATATCATACAAAAAAGTATACATAGCCCGAGAAAAAGTGATGAAAAAGGTGGTTAGAGATTATGATCAAGCATATAGAGATCTTCTACTATATCTGCATCAGTTGAGAGTCAGGGATTCTGAAACTTATGTGGCACTACATAGGAATGGTAACAATCAGTTCTAGTGATGTTTTTGGACTTTTGGCGCATGTCGAAGAGTATTCAGATCATATCTATGCAAATTTATCAGAATTGATACCACATATCTAGGGATGTAAATGAACCAAACGGTTCGCAAGCTATTCGGAGCTCGATTCGGTAAAAAGCTCGTTCGAGTTCGTTCGTTTATCTTATCGAGTCGAGCTCAACAGTTTTATCGAGCCGAGCTCGAGCTTAAAAATATTCGACTCGTGAGCTCGCGAACATGTTCGTTTATAGGCTCGCAAGCCAAAAAAACGAGCCTTAAACCAAGCCAAAAAATGAGCTCTAAAATGAGCCAAAAAACACAAACTCTAAAATGAGCCTTAAAATGAGCTTTAAAATGAGCAAAAAAATGAGCTCCTAAAATGAGCCAAAAACGAGCTCTAAACGAGCCCAAAAACGAGCCTGAGCTCGCTTAACGAGTTAAGCTCGTTAACTTTGATAATTGAGCTAATAACGAGCCGAGCTCGAACTGTTCGTGAGCTTGATAATTCTAAAACGAGCCGAGCTCGAGCCTTGTGATAAAAGCTCGATTCGAGCTCGAGCCGAGCTCGAGCCCGAATATAACTTAAATGAGCCGAGCTCGAGCCTAATACTGTTTGGCTCGATTCGGCTCATTTACATCCCTACACATATCTAAGAGGAAAGTATCACACAATACTAATCACTAATTGTATAGAGAATTTAAATACTTTATTCAAGTATGCACGTGAACTTTCCCTAAATATATTAATTGATAATACTAGAAGAAAAGTAGCTCAATGGTTCTATGACTGGAGGGAGGAAGGCTCAAAATGGGAGGGTGTTTTGACACCTAATGCTACTATAGAAATGGATTCAAGGAGAGATAAATCTAGACCATATAAAGTTTACCCCTACTCTCAATCTAAAATGAAAGTAGAGACCCGGGGTGCTTCATATATTGTTAATTTGGAAAGAAAATATTACAGCCGCGGAGAGTTTCAAAATTCTGGATTGCCTTGCTCATATACTATTGTTGTAATCATTCATCAGAACATGAATACCCTCTCATATTGTCAGCATTATTTTCATTCATAAAATTGAAAGGTCACTTATATGGATCGTATTTATCCTTATCAAAGTAAGAAATTTTAGCCTTGTAGTGTAAATAACTTTATAGTTCTATGTCCTCATAATCTTGTGCAGCCCGGTAGGTGAAAGAAGACATGGATCGGCAGCCACTGCAAACAACTTGACCATAATCAAAGGACTTGTAGAATGTTGTCAACCCTGCTAATTGACTTATTGTATATGTATGCAGGAATATTTTGTAAGTAGGAATATTATGCTTGATTTATATATTTTGTATGAAGGCAAAATGGATTCATATCTTTTGTATGTAGTATATCCTGGAAAATTTTATATGTAGTGCATCCATATATTTTTTTTTTACTGGTATATGTTTGCATGAATTTGAAGATAAATAGTTGTGTTGAGTTTTATAAATTTAATATCTTTGATATGAGAAGTGTCAATTGTCTAGATATTTTAAAGTGGGTGCTTATAAATTGGGTTTCATTTGAAAGTTATAACTAAATTATGATATGTTTCAGCTAGAACGTCAGACCCACATTGGGTCTGATATTGAACCATTGATAAGATCGTTTTTGTCATGAAATAATATCAAAAGAATTTAAGTATCGAACCCCTCTTACGCTAATGTATCATAGAGATGACTCAGGTCGTCTCCCAACGAATGTAACGATAGGATGGGAATTTAGAATTGCTTGTTATTTATGTTTTTGGATTTTTGATATGAAACAAGGGTTTGGGTTTTGGATTCTGAGCCTATGAAATGAAGAGCAATGTAAGTACGAAATCTAATCCTAATGAATAAAAGACATCCTATCTACCCATTAATAGTGATCTCACAACGCATTGTCACTCTACGCTACGATTTCACCATCAACGAAATTAAACTAAAGAATAAAATTATGAACACTAAAAGGAATTGTAAACAAGTAAAAATCTGATCTAATGCAGGTAAAAGAGTTTAAGCTAAACAAATTATGAAATTGAACTAATTGGCACTTAAGAAATGACTAAACTACTTAACAAAAATTCAAATACATCTAAACAAATAGAATTCTAAGTCTATGGAGTTACACTCAACAACTAGCAAAAGAAATTTGTTCTACAATTGAAATGCAAGAAACTAAGCAATAAATGTAAGAAATGAAATGAGTCAATCTCTCAGCCGCAACCAACTTTAAAGCAAACTCTCTTGCCATCACACAAGAGGCTGAAGATACAACCCTCATCTCTGGTAGTTAGGGAAAAAGCACAAGTAAGTCTAAACTCTAAAATCAATCTAAAGCTTGCAATCTCCCTTGAAGAAACCCTCTCTAATGAAGCTTACAAGAATAAATCGAAATTGAAAATTCAGATATGGAATCTGAAATTTTGAGTTGACCAGATCAAATGGGATGTTGTAAATGAATGGAGAGCTTACAGGAATCACCAAAGAACCCCTCCGATGATCACTGATGAAGGAATGAAGAAGATGCTGAGATACGACGGAAAATGTAGGGACAGTGCAAAATTCAACAAACTCATCGTCGAAATCCTCTTTAGCGAACTTCCAGCTGATTGAAGGTGATCTAGAAGCTGCCTTGAACCTCCACTCCAATGTTGTAGCTTGAGAAGAAGGAAGGAAGGAGAGATGGGGGGTTGCGGAGAAGAAAAATGCGGATGAACAATAACCCGAGTCATTGTTCATCCGCGTAAAATATGCATTTTATACCTAGATTTTGAACCGGATTTGAAATCTGGTTTAGGTCTAGTTCAATTAGGATTTTAGAGATTTGGTTGGGGGGAGGGGGTGTTTGACTTGGATTAAGATCAAAGTAATACTATGGGGTAAAATTAAACTCAGGTAGGGTTTTAAGCTCCTTCATTTAGTTGGATGAACCAAGATTCCCCTTGCGATTCCATCTTCTTTTAAACCATGTAGCAATTTGAACTAACTTCCTTGTCCTACAAGATCAAATTCAAATATATAAGGGATAATATCATAAATCAAGGAAGAAAATACAATGATGTCCAAAATAATCTTCAACTCATAAATATGGTTTAAAGTGTACTTTAAGTGTGCAAATGGATAGAAAACATCAAATCACCATCCAAAATAAAGTATCAAATAATAGCTTATCAACTATATTAGGGCCACGTTGGACCTTATATTGGACCATATCAGGTCCAACGGTGGACTTAATATGGGAAAATATCATACCCTTTTTAATTCTGATATAAAAATTGCATAGTTGAATTATTTCCTAAATAATAAATAGGGTTGTAAATTAAGTTTTAACTAAAAAAAATATGGTTTTATTGTACTTGTAAATTAAAACTTGAAAGTGTATGTTATTCATTGAATTCCAACAATTGCACTATACCGTGCCAAATGGCATGACACAAGAACTTCATTGAGAGTGGTTAGAACCTAGATTTGACACCATATCTTCCTTCTCTTCACTCAACCCTTCCTATTGATTGATATTTTGGTTAAATCTAACTATCCTAGGTCCATCAGTGGGTTTTTGTCAAACCCACTGATAGACCTTGAGAGGTTAGATTGCACCCAAATTAATTCCTGTGGTTTTTTGATGCATCAAGGACTCCAACGGTGTCGTCTATTGTTGATTTAGATCTATATGGAGCCGATCTAATCTTATGATAAATTTCAGCCAGAATGTGAGCTTGATAAGAAAAAATATCAGGCCTATAATGGGCTTAATGTGAGATAATATCAGGCCTAAGCTTGGCCAAATATGAGAATATCAGGCCCACGTTAGGCCAAATATGAGATGGTTAAAAAAGGAAAGTTTTAAAACTTTAAAAACTTTCTTTTAAACCATGTGACCTAATTTAAATAAGGAAAGTTTTATAATTTTAAAATCTCTCTTTTAAAACTTGTAGATATCTATAAAGAGAAGATTTTAAAAATTCAAAACACCCCTCACACTTTGAATTATGTGGCTGACCCCCTTCAAATTACTTGTGGTCGGCCCCCCTTGAGAAGGTAGTGGCCGGCCCTTGGCTTAGTCACCAAGCCTTGGGCTGGCTCCTCTCTTGGACACCAAGATGAGCTTTTCATGTGTGGATATGAGGCATTAATGAGGCTACGACAGGGACCTAGAGGAAAATTTGATTTTGGCCTCCTGACGAGCTCGAGTATCCCGTGTTCGCCCCGAACATACAACTCAAGTTCATCAATAATAACTCATTCCACTAGAGAGTTATTATTGCACTACCGCACTGATCCCAAATTATATTATGGGCTCCTTCTTATAATGAGTGTGTTAATTTTCCTGTGTTTAAGATATCGGATGTCCACTAATTAATTGAGTTGCTGATAACTAATTTTAATTAATGTCTTAGTCCAAGAGTAGTACCACTCAACCTTATCGTTAGTCGGACTAAGTCCACCTGCAGGGTTTAACATGACAATTCTTATGAGCTCCTCTTGGAGACATTATTAACCTAGATTACTAGGACACAATTTCCTTCTATAATCAACAACACACACTATAAGTAATATCATTTCCCAACTTATCAGGCCTTTTGATTTATCAAACTAAATCTCACCCTTTGATAAGTCAAAGAAATAAATATTAAATATATATGCTTGTCATTATATTAGGATTAAGAGCACACACTTCCATAATAACCGAGGTCTTGTTCTTTTATTTAGTCAGTATAAAAAGAAACTGCTTCAATGGTCCTACTCAATACACTCTAAGTATACTAGTGTAATTATATAGTCAAGATAAACTAATACCTAATTACACTATGACTGTTCTGATGGTTTGTTCGATCTCAGTCGTGAACTACTGTTTATAATTTATAAGGAACTGATAGCATGATCTTCTGTGTGTGACACCACACACCTTGTTATCTACAATATAAATTAATTGAACAACTACACTTAGCATATAAATGTAGACATTTTTGACCAATGTGATTCTTTATTTTAAATTAAATGTTTACAAAAGCTAGACTTTTAGTATACACTCTAACAATCTCCCACTTATATAAAAGACTAAGCTGCCA